>NC_133222.1:28977412-29109912 GCF_040436345.1 Pagrus major | reverse complement strand
TCAAAGATGTGGAGCAGGAAAGGAAGTGCAAACCATAGTGAGGGGTTCTGAGAGGCGTAGGTCGACAATACTGTACAGCACTTCAAAAAGGGACAAAATACATTCAGGAGCCCCCCAGGCAGTTTGGGTAGAAGTCGTGTAGGAGGAAACCAAAGTGAAGATGGCAGAAAATAGCTTAGTGTAGAGAAGAAACACTGAAAGATGATCGTTTACGAACTCCGCTACATGCATTCTTCAGTGTTCATGAAATTCATCCATGAGGCTCAGAGTGGAGCGACTGAGGTGTTTGATCTGAGTGTCTAATATCTCCTCATAATCTCTCATTCTCGCATGTCAGGATAGTTTTTCAATCTTTTACATTTATTGGATAGTTCAACAATAATCTCTCCAGCTTCAACAAAAAACACATTCATTTTCCTTTAACATTCATTCAGAATCTCTCTCTGTGTTTGGCAAAATCCCTTTGCATGAAAAAAGCTTATTCTCTGTCAGTCTACTGCTCTCCTGGGTCCCCTGGATCTCAGAAACACGACTAACAAGACCAACATTTTAAAAAGTGACTTCAGCTGATAGCCCTTTAGGGTGCGACTGGGTTTGCCTGTGAGAGCCGGGGCACCATGTGATTTTTTTAGGGGGAAGGGGTTATTTTTTGAGGTGGCTGGGGGTTGCCCTACATTCCGAGCTTGGCGCCCAAATGGCTCCAAAAAAGCCCCGCCCCTTACAGGCCGCCTCAGGGAAGCGCACACCTCAGCGATTGGAAGCTACGCCCCTACTGACAGGGGACCAAAGGGTTTTGTGTAAAACTAGAAACAGAAGAAGGTGAATATGTTACACGAATACTGTACATTACTAAGCTGAAAACCAGGGGACCCCATCTCTGAGCACAATGAAAAGGTGGTCCAGTATTAGAGCTGATAACAGCACACAGCTTCACTAGTCTAAAACTATATACATGTACTATATTTGTGAGATTATGGTTACACAGCACATCAAAACACACACTGACCACACAGCAATGAGTTCCTTCTTTTATGTGAATTTAGTGTATTCATGTCTTATCTTTGGCTTAGTTCCCTTACAAAGCACAGCCCACACAGCTTTCATGTGTAAAAATGTGTGTGTGCATGGGAATGTGTGTGTGGTTGTGGATACTTGTGTGTGGGCAGCTTTGGTATATCCACAGAGAGGGGCTGGGCGCTGTAAGGGAAGGCTTCTGCGACTTCTTTGGCGGTGACCCGGAAAGTTTTGTCGGGTCGGCCTGGTCCTGCCTCGGTCCCCCTGGTCTAGTTTGGTTTGGGTCAGAGTGTGATTGTCACGTTAGAGACCACAAAGAGCCGACTACGGCCAGAACCACGTCCATGCACTGGAGTTACAGACTGATGGTGGCGGTTGCATCCATGGCTCTATTTAACTAGCCACATGTAAGGTGCTAATGAAGAATGCCCTAATACTAGATACTACTCAGATACTAGAATGCCCTAAGATTACTTTCACATTCACATGCATATACATGTTGATAAATACTTATTCTAGCCTATATTAATGTAGTGGATTGTCTTAGAAATATGAGATGACACTCAAGTTAAAGCTGCACTCAGCAACGGTGCACTAATGTGGCTCCAAATGGCAGTAATAAGGGAATATTTGAACTTAATCAATAACATCAGTGTACTGCTCATGGTCACCAGTCTGACATGTCTGCGGTTTTGATTCAAATGACATGATAAACATAGTTCAAGCGATTGAATCTTCTATATGCATTCCCTTTTTTGCAATTTAAGCTCATACAGAATAACATTAATTCCTCTATTAGCTATAACTCTATTCCTCAGTGCTCACGCTACATACAAACATCACACATGAATATTAAGCTCATAATGTATTTCCATTATTTTTTTAAGCAGTTAAATACTTAGATCACTATATTTAGTTCTATTCTCACACAATTTTTTTTGCATGCTGATTAAGTGCTTCTGTGAAATTTACTGCTACATTGCCTGCATTGGATTGTAAATCTATATCTGTCATTTTATGCTCATTTGACACTAAACAATAGATTAGACAAATTACAGATTGTCATCTTGCTCAAAATCAAGATTATTTGAACACAAGCTTAGTTATATTTGGCCATATCATGTTCAGATTATTACGGTAAACGCAGTAAAGACAGACGGAAGCTGCACATTTGTGTCAGCCATGCTCCGTGGTGATGTAGTGGCTAGGTTTACAACTGGCGGCGGGGTTTAATTTCCTGTCAGGATGTAATTAGAGTTCGTTGAGTCTAGCCTCAGATTGTGTCTAAGATCTCTGACTATCTTGAACAAACACACTCGTCTGCTAATACACAGATGGATTTTTAATACTTTGCTGGAAAAGCGTGTATGATAATATTGGTCTGTCAATAAACAACAAGCCCACCTGCTCACAGCAGGCTGAATGTAGGCTGATTGGATCACTCCTACATTTTAAATCTAGTTTACAAATTTGACATAAAATCTTACTAAGTGCAGCTTTAAATCAGCGTGGGGTATTCTAGCTATGCTCTCAGACTAAAAACAGCTTACGACTCCTCTCTAAGCACTACAGGTGCACTCAGCTACAATAAGCTGTGTTCTGCTGTCTGTCAAATTCTGGACACACCCCCTCTGAAATGACCATCTTTTGCAAACGACACAGAGAGAGATACTCACATTCTGTCCATACAGGAAAAGAATAAACTGTAAAATACTGATGCATAACAATTTTTCATTATGTTACCTATGTAAAATCCTGCACCTTCACCATCTCTGACAGATGTTCACATTATCAGCAGCTCATTATCACATATTGCTGTGGGGATTTTTGACCGACAGGGTTATCTTTTTTGGGGGGGGTGGGGTGTTATAACGTTTGCAGGCAAAGAATGAGGAGACACTTAGCAAACACAAGAATGACAACTAGAGAAAGAAAACAGTTGTCTAAATCTTTAAGTGACAGGTGTGGTAGGGCGTTAGCAATACATATGGTATCTTACAGTGGAGGAGGGAAGAAGATGGCAGACAAAAGGGATCTGGAGGAGATAGATGAAGACAGAGAGAGCTGTCTCCACCTCGTTCATGAACCTTACTTCCAGTGTTGCCCCTCCCTGTCTCTCTCTTCCATCCCTCTACCCCCTCCCTCCCTCTTTCTATGGCTCAGTTTAGCAGGACACCTCCATGGTTTGGGTGACCGTGCCGACTCCCTCGGTGCTGTCGGAATGGGTGCATGCCCGAGAGCGGGACCCGTCAATGGAGCTGGCGCTGGTCAGGGAGGCCGTCCTGGAGCGAGCCAGACGGGTCATACTGGCGGAGGGCACTGGGAGGTGGGGGGGGTTGGTGGAAGACAAAGATTCAGCGTTACATTTAGTAAAAAAAACAAAACAGTGTGATAAGTTGATGTTGGGGAGATATGGGGAGTACATGCCAGAACTGAGGAATATCCCTTTTTGTAGCTGGTGAGAAAAGCTGAGTGGCTAGCACAACACCCATGAATGGTTGGGGTTGTTTATTTAAAGCTGTTAATGTGTCTACACAGAGTCACATTGTACGCACCATGCACAGGAGGAACTCTGGGCTCAGTTTGTGTTTGTGATAAAGTTTAATGTTTAATGTTTACCCAAAAATGAAAATTCAGTCATTACTCATTTCCTAGGCAATTGAAAGTCGGATGTTTCATAGTCCACAAAACTATTCTGGAGCTTCATAGAAAAATGGTGTTGCAGCATTATCCTTAACAACTGAAGTAGATGTTTAAAAAAAGAATTCAAATAAAAAAAACACTTCTTAAAAGTCCCCAGCTACTTCAGTTGTTTAGGAGGATGCTGCAACGCTGTTTTGCTGTGAAGCTCCGGAAATGTTTTGTGGACTACGAAACTTCATCTGACTTTCCATCAGCGTGTGTGAGGAGATAATGACTGAATTTTCATGTTTGGATGTTGCTTTAAGTATTAATTAATTACATAGTAAAACTTGTAACTTGTAAGCAAGTTCAAGCAAGTGTGCTGCTTTTTCAAGACCTATCAAACTCTATATAGTAATCCAGTTTCTGAATGTGTTAAGCGTGAGCAATAATGATGATGATTGACAATTAAGTGTTTCCCTTCAGTTGAGATGGGGACCCTGCCATGTAGCTTCATAGATTTTTGTGGCCACTAAGGGGCAGCACAACAATCTGTGAACACAATTACATACAGTATTATCCTATTAAGTTGTTAACGCCAAACATGGTTACAAAAAGTTGCCTATCTGCACATTATATTACATTATTATAAGTCGTCGAAATAAGGAAAATATTTACTTTTCTTGTCTGTTTTTGGCCTCCACCAACTCCTGAGAAAAATATCAAGCTGCAAAATGGTCAACTATATTCACCATCTAGTCACAAACTTTCCATGTCTGTCATTTATAGCTGGCCTGGTGTACTGTGGGATTATCAGAGCTCTTTCTGATTCTGGAAATAGAGTTAAATACAGTTTACTGGCCAGAAAATAAAAACAATAAGCTGCAAGAGGCTACAAAGCACTGAAGAGTCTGTTCGTATGATGAGGTTTTGTGTTTTCATCCTGACAGCAACAAAACTCAAGAAAATATTGAAGCCCAAAGCCCTAAAGGATGGTTTTGATTCTCAAAGGTGCGTCTTTTAGTTTTTTACATTGTATACTTTGCTAAATTTGGTTTTCTGTTGGCCATTCTCCTAAAGCCTGAACAATTACTTCTCTTACGTTGGAAGTAACACATTAATGGTCATCTGTTACACATAGTCCAAAAGGCTTTGCTCAAAGTCAGCTGAAGGCCATGCAAAGAGCCGTATTGGAGATGTAATGGCAAAGGAATGGGGGGAGGGGAAGTGAGGGCAGTATATTTTTCCGTGGAAGGAAAAATTATTTTTTGCTAAAACAAAAATGGGGTTAAATGTCCTTGGGATAAAAAAAAAACAAAAGAACACCGGAAATGACAGCAAAAGTAATTTCATAGCAGCCCAACATATTGTATTCATAACCAAAACAAATTTCAAAATAAATTTCAAAATGCCAATGTCATCGAACAGGGCAGCAATAAGAGGTCAGAGGTGAACAGGGAGGGGGAAGTACCTGGCCCTCCACTCAACCTCCGATCCTTCACATAAGCAACTGAGAGAACGGGGCAAGGAGACAGAGGGCAAGATTAACACAACTCATGTCCCTCTGCATGAAATACATCACAACACACTGACACATGACTACAACATTACAGCTCAGATAACTTTTAGAAAGAAGAAATGACTCCAAAGGCAAAGATACACACATTAAACACAGTCCTTTTTGAATGGATACTTACTGTAGCCCATCCCCTGCAGGAAATACTTGAAGGCTTCAGTCAGTTTGCCGGGCTGGAAAACAACACGTCACAGTTTTTAACTCCACTGGATTCGAACGATGTCAAATATGGATGATACATTCGTGATGTGTCTCTGTTTAGATTTAATTTGATTGTATGGCAGCCAGTTGATAATGCAAGGTTATTTTACCTGTGTGAGCTGAGGAAGTCCACCAGAGTCAGCCATCTACCATGAGAGGAGACAGCAGCAATCAACCAAACTGCTAATAGCTCACAGCTACAGGAACTAGAGCTAATGTACATCGTCTTTGCTTGCTTCTGCTCTGCAAGTAGCAATAACTGTGTAACTGCATTATATGCGGTGTACATTTCATATTTTAAAGAGGAGCCATCCTGACTGGAAACAACTGTGTAAGCTCACTGTC
Organism: Pagrus major; assembly: GCF_040436345.1. Classification (NCBI taxonomy): domain Eukaryota; kingdom Metazoa; phylum Chordata; class Actinopteri; order Spariformes; family Sparidae; genus Pagrus; species Pagrus major. Next base: position 29,104,154 of record NC_133222.1, on the reverse strand, counting down.
ACATCTCCGTTACATAATCCAGTATCAAACCGTACTTTTGTTATCTGTTTTTACGTGCTTCATGTTAGTAAAATGATGACTGCTACAATATCAATATTGGGCTTATTAAATTGTGTCGTTCTGCTTTTTCTCCATTCAAATTTTGAATAATGTGTTTGGTTTGGTGCTTAATGAAAAGACGAGACATTGCAGTGTTACTTTGACTAAATGATCACGCTGTGTTGCTGCAGAAGTAAAGGTGCACCTGCTGCTTCTATCCAACCGTTAAGATACAAAAACACAAAGACCTATTTGTTTTGGTGACAGGGGAGTGAATCATTACTTTCAGAGAGCAGAAAGCTGCTGGGCATCACAGGAAGTCCCTCCAGTGCACTGCTGAGGACTAAAGTATCACACCAAAAGTCCCAGAGGATCTACCTGAGCAGTGGAATGTACATATATATATACATATATATATATATATATATATATATATATATATATATATATATATATATATATCTTATATGCATTTTTTAGTTTTTATGGTATCATTTTCACTGGGCTAGTTTCTATTTTAAAAGTAGTGTGTTTCATTCTGAGTTAGGGTTAGTTAGGTCAGTAAAGACTAATTAGCACATAATTAATTAGTATGTAGGCTGTGTTCAAAATTAAACATTCATATCTTCTGTACTTATTATGATTATTTTGCATATGTAAAAAGTGTGTCTAAACTGACGTGTTGCTTGCACATTAATCCAGACTTTTGGTGTAATGATGGAGTAGCAGTAGGCCAGATAAGGACAAAGAGTTACCTTTAGGAAGGTGGTGTTGGTCGGGTCCAGTTTGGAGTTGCATTCGACCTTGAGGACAAAAACAGCAGGTTGAACTGAATGAGCCTAAAAAGGGCTGCAGCAACAAAAACCTGCGTACTATGGGGAGCATTAAAGATCAGGTCAGGACATGTGGAGGAACTGTGGGTGTGCTGGATGTATAGTTGATGTATGGAGGCTACATTGGTCCGTGTGTATGTGAGTGACCCAGATGCTGCAGTGTGCTGCAGAGATGAGTCACTCCAGCAGAGCACAGCCGCAGTGTGCGCACACACACACACAGACGACAGATGTGAACAGATACATGACCACTCACACTTTTGGACATGCACAAACACACATAGAACAGGGTTTTTCTCTCTGCTGCGTTTAATCGTTAATCCATCCCACAGATTTCCAAATTACATATTTGACTGTCCACACACATTAAGACACAACAGTAATGCAAGTCATCTCACAAAATGCTATTTTTAAAGCTCTTGTAATGACTAGTTGTATAAATGAGCTTCATCTGCCGATACATTATCGGATGACAAGCAATTACATGCAAATTCACAACAAAATAGATGCTGCAAATATAAAGTAATGTGTCATATAGGTGGGAGTGAACACGTCAGCGGATATGAAATATTTACGTGACCTCCATCTGTCACATCCAATAAAACAACCTTTGTTTACGTCTCTCATTTCCTCACACTGCTGCCCTCTTTTCCTCTGTCACTCTCCATCTCTCCATCCCTCTCTCCATCCAAGATGTTTCATAACAACAACCACTCCGCCCTGCCTGCCTGCACCTCCGCCTCGTTCCTCCATCTGACAGTGGGGGTGATTTGATTTCAATTTGAACATGCTGCAGATTAACTGGTGCAGAAGCATAAATATCTGGGCCGCTTCAAACTAGGAAACCCGAGAGACAGAGTGAGGCCATCTGGCCCCTGGAGAGGAGAACACACACACACACACACACACACACACACACACACACACCTGTAGTATCAAAGTCATGCATTGCACACACAGACACAGATGGACAGACAGAACAGACACAGAGTCCTCGGGGTGCAGCAGGACTGTAGAGAGAGTGAACCAGGTCTGTGCTGGCTGACCTGTTTCTGTTTCACTGAATGAGGACAAACAGTCACTAACTGGATTTACATGCCAAGTACAAAACACTGAACAGGGCAAGAACACTGGGAGGAGGGGGGCGGTTGGCTGTTTAAAGCTTTAGATAGACTAATATTTCTCTGAGGCCGGACTACTTTGAAGTAGGAAGTGGAAAGGTTCAGGGAGCGAGCCAAAGAAGGAAGACAGCTGATGAGACAGAGGCATTGAATAATGAGATAAAATAAATCTTCAGAGCGGGCGGATTATAAAGGATGTTGGACTCACCACTCCCTCCTCAGCAGGAGCGTTGTCTCCCACCACCAGCATCACAGGACACCTAAAGGGACATTCAGAATATTTAGCCAAGTAGCTGGCAGGACGCAGGCATTATCCTTGTTAGCCACCTGCTTTTCTGTTTCTATTCAGCTTTGAAAACAAGTAAAACAAGTAAGTGATTATCCTAATTGGTGACCTACTAATGATGGATTTATTGTATATGATGAAATAAATGAATGTAAATCAAATGGATTCTGTATTCTTTGTAAAATGAAACTGACTCACTTCAGGGTCTTGGCGTTGATCACTGTCCCACTGCGATTCATCTCCAGGTCCCTCCGACTGAAAGAGACGAGACGTGATGCATGTTAAGATGAAGCGATTACTTGTGTGTTCATGTGTGTCTGTGAGTGGGAAACGTTTCTTTCTCCACCTGTTGTACATGTTCCAGAAAAGCTGCAGGTTGAACTGGTTGACGGTGTTGTTGATCTGTTGCCTGTAGCTCTGCACTAGCTCTGTGTTGTTCATCAGCTCCTCCTGCAGAGAACCATACAGACTGGGTCAGAACCTTTGCAAAGATGCATTCATGAATAATTTGCTTCGTGTGTACAACAATCTCAAGACAATTTCTTCAAAATATAATCTTTTGTCCAATTAAGTTACTCATTTGAGAATTAGGTTTTCCTTGCCTTTTCTTTTCCTGAAATTGAAATAGCAACTGAAAAACAATTAGCATTTTATTCCCGGATCATGAGCTTACCTGGCTGAAGAGATGTGGCAGCACAGTGTCTGGCAGAGCGCTGGTCAGACCTGACAGCTGGGAGACAGACAGGGAGATTGTTATCAAAAGAGAACAAAAAGCAGATTTAGAAAGTTTAAGTGTGCCAACCAAAAAGCACAGGTATGCAGTTATAAACTGGTACCTTAGTGGCAGCCCAGTCGATCCAGCCTTTACCATTGGGGTCGATGTTCAGCAGAACCAAACCCTCCACCACGTCAGGGAAGATCAGCTGAGAGCAGAGGACACAGAAATATATGTAAGACTCATCTTCAATTTAGAGGTAGTACACTTCGACAAAACTGTCACTCAGAACACATCAGTGCTCAATATATAATATAATATAATATAATATAATACAATATAATATAATATAATATAATATGTGAATGTTGAGATGTGACTTACAGCAAGCTTGGCCAGAATGTAAGCTCCAGCTCCGACACCGATCCCAACGATGCTCTTAAACCTAAAAAAACAATATTGGTGCATTAGAGGCCATGTGTTGAAGATTCATAATGATATACTACTTTAAATAGTTCATATGAGCGGAGGGTACATTGAAATAGTACAAACACTGTTGTGACAGTCTGCTGTGTCTGTACAAGGTTGCAGAACTGTACCGTTGGCAGCACACACTGAAATTCTGGCTTGTGCAGAACAAAGTGTTGTACGTCTCAGCCGCGGCTGGTACTGAATGTCCGAGCTAAAATTACATCTGCTGGCAAGAAAACGTCGATATATATTTTTTTTACTCTGCAATCAAGAGACACTGCTCAGGAATCAAATACTGAGGCCATGAAGCTACAACGTGTTCAAGGCTTCAGAAACAAAAAGGTGAATCTTACAAATTCAGATGAGAAATGTTGTCCTCACAATCATTTTGAATGTACTAAAAAAATGTACAGAAGAATTGGTATGAATAGGACAACTACATGAAAATTTTGGTTTATGCAGCAACAAAAAATATCTTGTCTTTGGCAACCTGCAGAGTAAAAAGAGGACACGATGTCCCTGCAGATGGCTGTCGGCTCTGTGATTAAATGTGGAATACGTGTAGTTTAAAAGCAGAGATCACCAACCCAAAGTGCTGCACCACGGTGGGCAGCATCCCGGCCAACTGGTCCATCGTCGGGTACTGGTACCTGTGAGAGAGCGGACATGACTTCTGGTCATGATTGCTTCACACGCTGTGTGTGTAATCACTGCATTTAAAAGCATCTCTTTTTTTTACACTCATGATGCATTCAAGTCATTTAGTTAATTCAGATTATCCTAAATTATTCCCTTAATCATCATCATTAACAGCCTAATCCCCACTAGATGATGAACATATATTGAACAATAAAAATGTATTGTATTAAAGTGTTTGTCTGGTCATGTGCAAAAATGTGTGTATGTGTTTTGTACCCCTGTGGCAACTGTGATGCTCCAATCTGCTGTCCCGGTGCATCGACGTGGCAAACCACGAAGTGCTTGGTGATCTCCTGCATGTCCTCATTATTGAAGAACGTGTTGAAGCACAGCTTGTCTGTAGGAGAGGAAATAAGCAGAGGTAGCGTGGTGTGAGAGGATAGAGAGATAAGGTGGAAGAAACGTGAGGGGGAGGTGGGATGAAAGCAAAGGGCAGGGTAGAGAGGAGGAGGAGAGGATGGAGGGATGGGAGCAGAGGAATGTGATCACATTAAATATGCATCAGACTCAGAGGGGAACTTGAAGGTGGCCATCTGTACAACTGATCCTGAGCCAGAAGGAGAAGGCAAAGACTCTTTCCAACAAATCTGATATGTCATACAAGCCTTATTCACCTTTCGAAACTATTAATTTATCTATAAATTACTCTATAATGTTTTTTTGTTTTGTTTTGGCAAACACAAAGAAGGACAGATTCTGTTCAGACTGTCTAAATGAGAATGCTGTGACATGTTTTATTTGTGACTATGTATTAACTACTCTAAACTACCATTTTGGCCAAGTAAAAGGCGAGGTAAAAATTTTTGGTCGAGAAATAGCTTCATGTCCTGCTTTTAGTTTCTATTTGCACAGTGTAAATTTAAAAAATCATAGAACATGCAAATAAAACCGTTTCAGAAGCTTTGGAGGGAGTATTTTTCACTTTTGATGAAACTAGGCTAGTTTTTCACCAGTTTCCAGTCATTACGTCAAAGCATTACACTGTTTGTTAAATAATTTGTTCATCAAGTAGTTGGTAGTACACCTCTACCGGATGTAGTCTTATTTACAGCAGTATACTTAAAATGAATTTTGTACATATTTTTTTTAAATCCTAAAAAATATCATGGATTTTTTTTTAGATTGACTTGCTGATGATTTTAGAGCTCTTTTACCTGAACTAGTATAGAAAAGTCAGAACATTTCATTCTGAAATAGTTCCATGTATTAAAGATGCCAGCGCTCCAGTTGCCTCCCTCTTCCCACTGGCTCTGCAGTTGGCCTAATTGGAGCACATGTGTGTCATACTCTGTGAAACCAGGCAGCAACATTGCTTCCTCCTCGGGGCTCTGGCTGAGCAACGTTAATTAAACGGACCAATTAGCATGACAACTGGGCTGGACAGGAAAAGTACGGGAGGCAGTAAAGGTGACCCACTAATCTTTGCCATGCTGGCGTCCACTTTGTTTTTATGTGGGCTAACATTAAAATACCGATGCTACGTGAGGACAGAGGTGAGATGTTTCTCCCGCTTTCTCATCGGTGCACGCTGAATCATCGGTCAGCGCTGCAGTCTGCACTCTCACTGACTCTATGACCTACTTTCTCCTTCTGCACTTTCTTCTCCTCTCTGTTTAAGCCTGTCTTCCTGTCACCCCTCTCCTCGGCTTTTCCGGCAACAATTTCTTCTCCTTGATCTCTTTTCTGCTTCTTAAATCACTCTGCCTGCCTTCCTTTCTCTCTCTCGCACTTCTGAACTCTTTCTCTTCATTACATTTTTCGCACTCCCTCCTGTTCTCTTGTTCTGTCTACTTCTGTGTTTTTTAATCAGGGACTGGTGGACCGCTGTGCCATCTGCAGATTGGGACTCATTGTAACTGGAACAATGAACTCCCTCCCAATTTTACTTTATGTCTTTATTCCAGTGTGGCTCCTTTCATCCATTACTTTCCTGCTCCATCCTGTGTGATTGTGCGCCACAGTCGAATGATTTAGTGACTGGCTATGAATACTAATAGCCTCGTGGTTCTGCTGCAGCAGGAAAACACAAGTAATATTCTGTATTGTCTATTGTAGTTTTAAGTCTATTATATTTGACATTATTTACAATATTGTCCTTCTTTTTGTTCTTTTTGCTGCATTTTTTCGTATGATTCCCCATTTCTTTAGTTTTTTGCTAAAGTGGGATGGTAATCAGCTTAAAGATTACAGCAAAACAGGAAGATAACCAATAAAGGCCAGTGGGACAGACAACAAAAGCCAGATATCTGCAGTCAGCAGAGCCGTGGATCAGCTCCGCTCCATGACACGCTATCCTCCAAAACCCCCACCGTCCTCATCCCACCTCCACCCATCAATTCTGCACCGCACCGCAGCGCTGCCGGCCCCGCCCAACCTCTCTCCGCAGGATGGGGATGTTTTTCTGACCTACATTTCATCGATGCCTCTCACACTCACCCTCTCATTTGCCTCCTCGTCTCTTCCTCTTCTCTATTTTCGTCTCCTCTCATCACACTTTAAGACAAAGCGCCTTCATTGTTTTGATTCTCTTCCCAACTCCTCTGCCTGTCCATCCTTCCTCTCCCGTACACAAGTTTACATCATTATCCCTGCCTTTATGAAATGACTGACCACTCAGCCTGTATTAAAAGCTGGCATACACGGCAGGCTGTGACTTTGTGGAATGACACGAACAGCACGATAGTCAACACTTAGCTTTTAGAGCTTGAAAGGGTATTTGTGTATCATTTGTGTTATGACGATGATCTTTACTAAATCCTGACAGAAAATCTTATGAAATTGATGTGATTTTATAACACCAAATTTAACCCTATCTAACCCTAACCCTAACCCTCAGGTACAAGAAACTGCTTAATAACTTCCCGATAAAACACACACACTGTAGGTAACGTTATAATAACCATCATTATCAAATCATATGGTTAATTTAAAGGTAATTAATGTTTAGTTAGTAGTTTTTTTCACTAGTAACACACAATGAAATACTTTCTAAACCATTTATTAAGCGACTGTAAAGATTGATAAACATCAGCTGTAATTTTATAATGACCATCCAAACAATATTAACCATTCACAGAGTATTACAGACATTAATTGCAACATTGCAATAAACAATTGCTTAATAAATGGTTGTTATAGAGTGTTTTTATAATTATTAGCATAGTCGTGATCTCATACCGCAGATAAAAAGCATCATTCCCTCCTGGAATGATGCAGCACGGAGGCCAGTTATCACCTCTGATAAGTGCAGAAACACTTCGCCGACAAGCCGGGAACATCTGTCAAGCCACGCACACGCAGTCACACATTTTTTCTTGGATACTTACGGTTCAGTCCCACATCGTGGTAGGTGAGGATGGCAGGTTTATTTCCCTTGGGTGCCCCGCGGATCACCACGTGCAGCATTCCATAAGGGGTCTCAATATCATGTTCCTGCGAAAAACACACAAACACACTGTCACTCACCTGGTGGTTCACACACTGTCATCTGTTTTTGTTGGAAACATTTACACCTGGATCCTCCCTGGGTAAACACAAACCTCAGTGGTTCATAATCTCAAGTGTTTCAAAATGCGACACATCAATATGTCTGAAACGCTGTGTGTTGCGAGAGACTCATTATTGCACCTGCTGGGAAAATCCTGCTTAACCATCAACAGCCAATCAGTGCAGCAGTGTTCCTCATTAATCACCAGCTTCGCAGCAGTATGGCAGATGTCCAGAGGCTCATTCGGATAACAAGGTCTGTAATTAGTGTGACCTATGACCACAGTGAATCCTGTCCCGGACAGTTCATTATTGGACATGGATTGACAAAATGTCAAATAAATGTACGTACAAAGTAAATGGCTCTCCGCATTTCTTTGGCAAAAGAGAAGGAAGGTTTGACTGTATGTGATCAGGTGACAATACTGAGGATTCAATCTCCTCACAGCTGAAAGAGTCACTTCCATGTATGAATCAATAATACATGAATTAAACTGAAATCCTAAAGTCAATATCCAGAGCCACAAAAATATTCAGACAACTGGAATCTGTGCTGTGTAATTTGGATTTTTAAAATGGGTGAACAAGAGTCTAACCTACATAGATCAGCTTTCTGAAATTTGTTGATTGTTATATAGTTTTCCATTTGAAATATATAATTTCCATTATAATATTATATTATATAATATATAATATTATATTATATAAAGACTAAAAGAACATGACCAACTCTGGTAACTCTTTGTAATAACCATCATTGATAAATGGTAAATATGTGATTAATTAAGCAATCAATTAGAGTTATTTCAATGTTAACAAACAAGGAAATGCTTTATAAATCATTTATTCAGCAATTGTTTATTGTAAAGTTGCAAACGATGTTAATAATTCTTTCTGAATGGTTAATTAATTCTTATTTCGATTGTCAATAGAAAGTTATAAATATTTACAATTGCTTAATAAATATTTATAAGGTTTACTTTATAAAACTGGAGTTAAATTAAATAAAATGTACCATTTATTAATGATGGTTATAAGTGTTACCCCCAAAGACCCTGACAACAATTTTGGTGTGTAAAAAAACATCTGGGAAATTGGGAATGGAATAAATGTGGGAGGAAACATTTGAAATTGGATGTACAGTAGTAAAAAGCCAAACATGGGAAAGGATTTGAATGGAAGCTCAAATTTTATATCACAATATACTAATTCATCTGACTGATACTGGAGAGCTTAACAGGGGCTTTTACCCACATACTCTGAACTGAACAGCCGAAAACGTTCATTTGACTCTAAACTCAGCACTCTTTATCTTCCATATCCTACCTGAGAACAAACCAGACATAATTTACATTGTCTATTCATTTTGCTTTTAATCACAGAAATAAGATTCACAGTGTTGTGGTTAAACTAAGGTCATTATCTATTTATATTTATAAGACTGTACTATAAAAACTACGGATTAAATGTCAGGTCACAGGAGATTTTCACATTAGTTGAACCTCCTGTTCACACTGAATTTGGCAAAAGTTCAAATACTATGCTGTATAAAAATGAATGAATGAACTATGCAGTTACATTCCCTTGTTTCATATTTGTAAATGTTTTTCCTAATTGTGGCAATGTATGTGTCTGTGAATGATCTGTGTGTCTGTACATAGGTGCCTCTTGAAAAAGAGACTAACTGTTTAAATAAAGAGACTACTGCAAGTGTTCAGATTATTTCTCTGATTTTTTTTTTTCATTTTTTCATTTTTTCATTTTTTTGGCATGAATTGAACATAAAGATCTCTAACAGCTCATATCTGTTCCAAACATTTGGCTTGTTGAGTATCCAAACTCTTGTATAATGACCCACATTTTGTCTGGTCAGAGCCAAGCAAACTCAAAATGGAGGTAGGAGATATTTGTTACCATGAGCTGCGCAACGTAGGCACACACACACACACACACACACACACACACACACACACACTGATGATGATGCTGACTCTACTGTTTATATATTTAAATTTAAACCACACAAACAGAGGTCTAACACACACTGACATCATTACTGTCCCTTTCACACCTGAAAATGATTCTGGCACACTCAGAAACAACCGTTAACCTGCCCACTGTCAATCTGCAGCATCTCTCAATAGCCATAACAACAACACGCATTCACTATGGAGTGATAGATATAACTCCCAATGACTCACAGTACAGAACCAAACAGCACATTTGGATGCAGCCAACTGCTAAAATTCTGCATAATCCCCTCGGCAGCAGATAGCCGTGCAGCTAATTCAGCAAGCTTATCTCTCTGTTATTTCAGCGCCAACATCGGTGTTATCTGCAATCAGCGTTCTAATTTGAGGCAGTTTACAGCATCAGGGGCTTTGTTCACTGTGTCTGTCTGCAGTGCCTCGTTTTTCTGGTGGATTTAAGGAGACGTTTCAGAGATCTTGATGACCTTCAGATGTCCAGGAGGAAAATACAGAGAGGAAATTTACAATGTCTCTCAGTGAAGGTGGAAAAGCAGCTTTCAAAGTCAGATGATTGATGCACCACAGCAACATGATGAGAGGGATTTTGTGGATTTAACTGTGACATGAGACCCAAAAAGCAGCAAAAATTTCGGCTACTTGACGGCGCAGCTAGGAACACATGAAACGTGAGTGATAAACCAGAAAATCACAAAGAGACATCCTCCTTTCCTTTCCTCACACACACACACACACACCTTTACTGATCTGTTTCAAGGTTGCCAAAATGGATGGTACCGCAGGAGGATTAACACCTGCACCATACACCCCTGCACACACACACATGCTCACATGTTTATCCGCAGTGGAATGTGCATCAGGGCATGTTGGCAAGCATAAGTGTGTCAGTGGGCCAGAGTCAAAGAGTGACCCATCATTTGACACTGACGCTGCAGTTTCTCCCTGAGTGCAGCACATAGACACAACAAGTTCCGCATCATCTTTGTACCACAGCTGCACTTTGCTGACCACCAGCAGAATTTATTCAGAATAATATTAGTTTTTTTAAAGAAAAATAGAAAATGTAATATTTAGAGGCAGCTCAAAAACCATCATCAGTTTGCAAAAAAGATCGAGACATTTATTCTGACGTAGTTGACACCAGATCAAAATACAGTAATTCACACCACCACGCTCAGGTACAGTGTGCATCCCTCCATTACACACTCCTCCCTGCCACTCACCCCGTCCCAGCACTCAGGCATGGCTCCACAGTAACTGTTCTCTCAGCCAACAAAGAAGAGGAAGAAGAGGAGTGTGCAGAAGGGCAGTCGAGCGGCCAGACCTCTCCTGTTTTAAGGGACTAGGTCCTGGTGAGCACTCGCTGTAGGATGGACAGTTGGATGGTGGAGGCTGCAGGCTGCTGCAGTGTCTTTGTCTGCTCTGCACTACTCCCACCCAGACTCTTAAGCACCAAGCTGCAGCCCTCCTCCCCCCCTCCCTCCTCACGCTCTATAGGCAGCTGAAGCAGGGTGTGGGGCAGGCTGCAGTTGATTTGCTCAGATTGCTTCCTCCCCTGCACAGGATTGGTCAGTTGTCTTGTCAGTCTTCAGTCTCTCTCTCATCAGCACCACTGCTCCAATTTGGATCTGTTTCCTCTTCCCTGTCTCTCTGTTTTACCTCAGCGACCTTGTTATGTTCCAGCTTTTTGACAAGAACAAGACAGCTGCTGTTCATGAATTAGCTGTGTTGAGGTCAAGTCTTTTAATGACAAATATGAGGAGACCTGTAAGTCTGCAGGAAGCCTGGACATAACACGTTATCCAGCAATAATCAAGAATCAAAGGAGAATCCCGCCTTGATATTGCAACAACCTCTCCGCTTCTGTAAAACTCCGTGGAGTGGCTTCAGACTGTAAAGGACTCAGAGACATTACCGCATCACTTGTTTAAAGGGCAACTACACAACTTTACACATTATGTGTTTACAGGTCTTGAGGTATTATACTCCATATGTGATAAAAGTAGTACAAAGCCTTCTAGGGCTCCAGAGGAAGCTGCATGTGAAACATTTGAAAAACAGTCGACTAGTCTAACATTTCACTCCTATAACACTGTTGGACTCATAATGAACCGTTTAGTAAACAAATGATCACCTTTTATTCCACCTACTCTTCTTCCATTTCAAAACCTGGTGCCCACATCAACCACAAAGCGATTTAGAGACTGAGCGACATCAATGGAGGCAATTTATCAGATTAAATGAGGCTTCCTCTGGAGCCATAAAAGGTATTTTTATTTTCACCTGTGCAGAAGTACTCCACAGGACCTGTAAACACACTTAAATGCTTACAATTTGTTACCCTAATACACTTGAAATTGTGGTAAAAATCCATCCATATCAATGGAGTCTTTAGGTTGACTCACTGAGGAAAGGTCATTCCACAAAAATGTTTCATGTCAGGTTTAACTTTGGCTAATTTTAAGGGAACAGAAGGACAGAACGTTTAACCTATCTGATGTAAACTGTTGTAAACTCTGTGGTAAGTGTGTCCTCTTAGTCAACATAAGGGTGCAGCCTGGGCTGCATATTACTGTCTGAGTCCAAGAGAGCAGTAACCAACCCCAACTCAAACTCGACCAACAGGCGTTGTGTTTTCTTACATCCGAACCCGACTCTAGCCTGACACAGTTACTGTAAGCTGAATGAAAGTTTGCCACCCGGACAGTAACAAATAGCCTCTGTGTTGCATTCAAAGTGTTGTCGCATAAATAAGAAACCCCAGCACCTCACAGGACACAGTAGGTTAATCACATATGATCAGTTATCACTGCAGTTATCACACTAATATAACTTATGGCTTATTTTTTATGCATTTCTTTATTTTTATACTTTATTTTCACTATAAAAACTTGAAAGTACCACGTGAATTGACGTGATCGAACCCAAATTGATCCCAGATATCATTTCAAAATTTTTGTCTGAACCCAGCCCGGTCCACCGGGTCCTGACAGATCCCAAAGGGTCCATCCATGTTCTTGTCTACATTTTGCTGCTATTATATTTTATATTATTCCTCATTTGATATTCTTTAGTTTGTCTTCTTATGTTGAGGTGTTGTTTTTGCCTGGTCTCCCTGGCAAAAGAATTTTCCAACCTCAATATGACATAATTTGTTAGATAAAGATAAAATAAAGTTCAAAGAGGGATTTAAATCAAGTCCTTAAATTTGACTGCATGGTTCACAGGTGGGCCTCAGTGCTGTACCTTTAGGTACAGTTAGCTCTGGTGAATTTTCGAGATGTAGATGATTGTTGGCCTCCACCTACAAGTCCCTCACGTGTGATGCTGTGTATAACAAAACAATAAAAACTGATGCACTCATATGCAAACAAACTGACAGCAGTTCATGAGAAGTGTTCCTGAGCCCATGTAGTAATCTCCTTTATACAATCAAAGTGGTGAACCTCACCACATCCTTGATTGTGCGACTGAGTCTTTCAAGGACACCCAATCATGACACTATCAGATGTTACCAGTGAAGCTGTGTACCTGTGGAGTGTTCCTAACAGGTGTTGTTGGAGCGTTCCACAACATTCCCAGTCTTTTGTTGCTCCTGTCGAAGTTGATGAGGTAAAACATTACATATATTGTGCTGTTTTCAATTAGTTTCAAATCAAAAGGGATTGGCGTACTATTGAATTTGCATCAACATGGCCGCCATATTTGTACAGAGAAGCTACACTCTCTACTACTCGAACTACTATAGTACTACTATACTATTAGCCATGCCAATTTGAACTCTGTCTGAATTGTTACAAATGCCAATGTATTTACAGTACATGATATTTGGTTAATTAAAGAGTTGTTTTAATCCTTTTGCATGTCAAAAATAACTGCTTTTCTTTGCCAAACTTTGAGCTCTGATTAACTGTCCAGGATGCTCATTTTGCCGCCAAAAAAGCAGCTTTTGAATTCAGAAGTATATTTTGACTTAATTACAACAAAAATGACAAAATAAGATATTGATGTCTGCTGAGGGTTGAGAAGTGTACGTGCATATTCACATGACTGTAATGTTGTAACAGTGACACTATTATGCTGACTGCAGCAAACACACACTCTCACTTACACACACATGCACACACACACACACACACACACACACACACACACACACCAGAGTCTCCCGGCTCATTGTTCTGCCACTTCAACCCCATCTCTCCCCCTTTTCTCTCCATCTATCCCCCTTTCCTGTTGACAGAACACTCAGCATGCTGACTCAACTTGAAACGCCACTTTTTGCTTGCCCTCCCTCCCTGTCTCTCTCTGACTTTGTCCCCCTCTCCTCCACAGAAGCAATGAACTCTCTCTCCCTGCTGACTCTGCATCCCTCCGTCTACTATAAACATACAATCTCTGCCAGCAAGCATTTGAAGAGCAGTGAGAGTTTGAACGAATATTGAAATCAGAAAGATTTTTGAGTCATCCCATACAGTACCAACTCACCTTGGCCCTCCCTGTTCATGTCAGGGATTTTCTTGAAAACATTTATATTCAAACTTTCATCAAATTCATGGGACCTTGTAAAATCCTATAGCTGTACTCCAAATCATATTTTAAGTTATGAATTTTTCAAGTTTGGCCCTAACTTTCATAATTTTTGTGATTATTTCTGTATATTCTAAGCCTTATCAACAGCTTATTTTTCACGGGATTGGGTTGAAAGTTGTCCTGAACATCTACGAAACCCTCAGAATAATTTGCAACCTGTATCCATTGAAATAGTTTTTGCAGAGCAGGTACAGTAATCAAATTAACAACAATTTAAAAAAATATCTCCACTTGTTTTCACTTGTAGCATGGATATATTTTTGTCACATATAGAAGTTAACAAGAAGGCCTGCATTTTTGGCCTGGTTATTTTGACTGCATATTTTCCAAATATAATTATTTTCATTTCCAGGAATACTGTTCATGTTAAAGTGTTAATATTCATTGCAGACATATAGACATTTAAAAATTAAAGATGTTATATGATCCCATCATTTAAATTCTAAATTCTCATACTTGCTGTAATACTAAAATTAGTTGACTGCTTTCATAGCTACATATTTCACAAATTACAGCTTGTAATGTAATATTAATCAATTTAAAAGTTTTTACATTCTTTTCTTTTTTCCTCCAGCTCTGGAGGACAGAGTTCTGTGCAGATCCAGACATTCTGGAGGAATAAACACCCGCAATCTCTTCAAATTCAGAGATTACTTTATAACTTTTGAAATTAAAAGTGGATTTATCTTCACTCCTGTTTATAAAACTGACTGCAGCAGTGATCCTCGGAGGTGACCTCCATTGTCGGGTGTTTATGTTCTGTAATGTTCACTGCCAACTGGAGCTGGAGAGGAAATGTAATTTACTTCATGAACGTAATGTTACAGAGATAGGAAAGACGAGAGAGAGAACTGGAGTCTCTGGTGAGTGCTGAGTTTAGTGAGAGGTTGACCTGAATTCAAACACACAGATACTTGCATCAGTGCATGCATTTGCTCACTAACTTATGGCTAATGTACAGTAAAGTAAATTGCCTGTTTGGGGCAAATAAACACTAGTGCAAGTAATGTTACCACAAATAAACACAAACAACCGCAGTCAAACCTCACTTTGGTGGTGAACACACCATTAAAAAACACCACTGTTGAAAATCTAGATTTGGCACACTGCTTAGAGCATCTCCTCTTGACCTGAACTGAAAAGTTGCAGGCTTTTACTTCTTCACAACTTTAATTGATGGCGCATTTTGCTGAAGTTGGTCAGAAGTTATTTAACTAACAACCAATGAACTTCCTCAGGCTAATGGTGTGCTGCCTGCTTCCACACATGCAGTTCTCTGACATAACCAGAAACAATCTCACTGTGATCTTGCCATCCTCTGCAGGATAAGATCATGGTCTAGTCAAGGTTGTATACATAACTACATGACTGAAGTCACACTTCAAGGTGTCAGAGAGCTCTTTAATGAGAAAAATAGAAAAAAATATGAAGAAGGTGGAAAGTGCGCACATCCAAACCCAGCTTGCGACAGGTGCAGGACTACAGTATTCCTTGAGACATTGAGTGTGGATTAAATATCTTTTCCTTAAGAATATAGAATAAGAGCTTTTCATGATCTGTACACCTTATACAGTTTAGTTGAACACACATGGAAGTCTCTACAAAGGTATTAAATACTTCAAGAATGAATTCTATAAATGAGGTGGAGGCAGGCTTCCCAGCGAGCAGTAAGAACATTGCTCGTCAAATGCAGTGTCACTGTCTTAGGACTTGAAGTGTGAGTTTGAAGTGTGAAATGGAGGTGTTTCATGAGCATGGTTTCATCACTCCTGTCTGACAATCAGCACGTCTGACTAAAATAAACCAGCGAACTAGTTACATGTGTGAAATTCAACTTTTGAAAAAGGAAGGTGGAAAAAAACTCAGAGGACTTGTCAAACTGATGCCATAATCTTTCATGCAAGTTGCAAGTCAATAAATTGTAATGTTCTTGAGTTTAACACTATAACTGAAGTAAAAGATCTAATTAATGCACACTCATGCTGTAATAGTACTTAGTATTTAAATTGAATTGGTATAAATTAATAAAAATAAACCTATGGTTACAGTATTTTTAGAGCAGTTCAAAAATGTTGCATTGTCACCACCAGTCAGCTGTGGACACCTTCACCCAACCCAACACCTAAAATGAAGGCAGTTTTTATTATCCTTCACAACAAAAAGGTCTACGAGAGTTGTTTTACTGGCTCTGTCCATCTCACTTAATGTTTGACTTTTTGTTATAAGCCGCTTCTTCACTTCAGCTGTTTGCTGTTTTGTGCTCGGTATGTAGCATTAGCTTGCATTAGCTCTTGTTCAGGAAGCTGCTGGTCACAGTTTTACATTGCTGTGGTAGGTAGGTGCTAGCTTAAAGTTGCTAGCAGCAATGATTATGTAGGCTATTATGTATTTAATGCTTATAGAATAATGTAAGGGTTGCGAGTAACTGAAATTGATAGCTAAGGCCGAAAGATGTAGAGTACCGCATGAATGAGTCCTAAAACCAGGAGTAGGTTAGCATTTCTGCACTTCCGGTTTCCTCCTCTCATAGTCAATGTTTTTTTTTATTGGTTTTCATTTAAATGTCTGACATAAGGTCTGTGGTTAACACAAGCTGAAAAGATTTTTCATGTTTTGTTCTACAACTTAAAATCTGTCAGTAAGGAGACTACAGATGGTGGATGACAGGTTGTCAGGGACATTAAACGTCATCACGCTGAACACAGAGGTTTACAGTATTTACAGGTGTATTGTGGATGCAAACTATTCTAACTCAAACTGTCCAACTTGTGCATTGATCAATTTATAGTAGAGTGTGTGTTGTACAGTGCGGTAAGAAGCTAAGTGTTGATGTTAAAGTCATGTGGTCGTGATGTAATTAGTTTTATCCTAATGTTAGCTTTTTACTTCTGGTGATTGCATTTATGCTTCAAAAATCATAAAAGTTGTGCTCATCTGTGAAGTTTATCTTGCTGAACAAAACATGAAACTATCATAAACTTGTGTTTACAGAGCTTTCTGCAATAATCCAAAATCCTATTGAAAAATCCCATAGGCTTTTTGTCGAGGGAGCCATGGCGATGCTAACTTAGCCAACAAACGTCATACCTACAGTAGTCTATTAGCAAGGCCTGAGCAAGATGTCAAAGTTTAAACTAACAAAAAGAGAAATCAACACAGCTGAGCTTACGGTATCCTATAAAAGCCACTTCAATCCTGACTAAAGTGGTATAAAAAATATGTTAGCATTATGACCATTCACTGTTAGAGGTAGTCTTTTCGACACAAGGTTACGATTTAATAACAATGACAAGATGTAACTTAGGTCATTTTAAATTGAACAGATCTAGGTACTGTGACTATAAGTATTGCTTTTTATTTTGGAGACGGAGGTTATTTTAGCTTTCAAAGCTGAAATATGGCACACCTTGAAACTCCCAAGTGCGGGTGAACTTGTTCCAAAACAGTACAAGTTTTGAAAGCTTTTTTTCTGAGCCAAGTAACTACTGAGACATAGTTGCTAATCAGGCAAGCTGTCATTTTCCATCCATCTGTTCATTATCTTGACTTGTCCTGTGCAGGGTCACTGGGGGCTAGAGCCTACGCCAGCAATAACTGGGTGACAGGCAGGTACACCCTGGACAAGGTGTAACACAGAAAGACATTCAAACTTACAATCACTCATACGGGCATGTTAGAGTTCCCTGTTCCCAACCAGCATGTATTTAGAGTCCACACAGAAAGGCCTCCACTGGATAATGGCTCCAAACCAGGGACCTTTTTTTTTACACAAATGACTCCACCATCCTGTCTTTCTTTCTTTAAATAGTTATTATGATCTCTATTATATTTACCCTTGTGAAATAACAGATAGCTATCTTCCACCTTTTTCTTTTCGCTGCACAGGCAGCATTACTGTTTACCCAAGTGAGCGAGTGTGAAGAGATGACAAACAAAGAAAGATGAAGGACGATAGACAGCGGGAACACAAAAGACGAAGCACGCTGATAAGAAAGGGTAAGAGGAGAGAGAGAGACAGGCTGATTCTTAACATAGCAGCTGTGCACTCATAAGTTCATACCTTCCAATCCCCCACCGGCATCAGCTGTTCACAACTCTCCTGCAGAGAGAGATAAACAGAGATAGGAGACAGAAAGAAAAAACGTTAAAATTGGAAGGAGATAAGTAGTGTGAACTCACACACATATTCCTCACACAGCAAAGGGTGCATCCACTGTTGGAGCTGAAGGCTGTTTGACTTACAGAAGAGCAACACAAGCTGTGCACTGTAGGTCCAAACCACAGAAACAGAAAACCAGTTTCCCAGAAGCACCTGAGCAAAACAGTATATCTTGTTCAACTGTCTCTGAACATACACACAAATGTATGCTTCATATTAAATTTAGCATTTATATCTCCCTTAACACACACAAAAATCCTATAAATGCATATACTATATGCATTTTAACTTTTTTAAAGGAGTACTCCAGCTATATAGTAGCACACTGCATTAAGTTAGGATATTCACAAGAGACATAATTGTAAAGGAAAGGTAAATATTGATGCAAAGAGTTTGAGACAGTCTGACTTTTAGTCCCTATTATGCACTCAAAAAATATTTGGGCCTAAAATGTTGACTTTAAGTATTAAAATTACATACGAATTTTCCAACAAATATTTTTATTTTATGATCAGAGTCAGTAAGGACACGTGTGAGCTTTGAGTTTCAGAGTCGTTAGGGCCACTTGTGGATTGTTGACCCAACGACCCTGTAAGGACACTCCCACACAGAGTTTAAAAGCCTGCGACTCCCCTCCAATTAGTAAGAACTGAAGAAGCCTCTTCAGGAAACTGAAACGCGTCCAGTTTCCTATGATGCAGCACTTAAAATTACCATGACCTGGATGACTGAGAACCTTCATCTGCATTCATCAGACCCTGGTAAACACCCATGTATTCATTTTGTAGTACCAGTTTGAGACACCGGCTGTCTGTTCAAAGTGTTTTTTATTTCACCAAACCATGATACCTGATGATTACCGCTGATGCCATTACTATGACATCATCAAAGGTTATTTTGTCAGACTCCCACCAGAGCCATAGAAGACATGGTACAACTGCTTTCATACTGATGGGTAAAATTGGTGGAGTGCCGATTGCACCTGTTATTCCAGTTTATCTCATTCTAGAGAGGCAGTAAAGATTATTTACTCAAGTGCATGTGGGAGACTGGGAACAAATCAGCAGTAAAAAGTAGGGGAGTATGGTGTTTTATAATACAGAATGAGGGAGAGTGCAGCAACCAGATTCCCCCTGCAGCAAGCCACCTCAACAGTCATCTACAGCTGTAAACAATGATGAGCCAGGGCACAACATCAGGGCATAAAAATACATTTTTTGTCATCCGGTCAGAGTAGCTAGGGAAAAATCCCTGCGAGCCACTCTGACTTGACTGCCAAAATAGATTAAAAAAAATTCTGAGACACTGATTGACAACAAGCTGGCTTCAGTAGAAGTGACAGCTGTGCCAGTGCCAAGCATTCCAGTATCCGAACACACAATGTTTTTGGATACAAGTCAAGAAAATATGTTTTATCTTGCAGTGCTCACTTTTTGAGGAATCTGGTCATGACACTGCATCGAAGGAGAGATGTATTGACATAAAACAGGTTTCTCATTCATAACATAATACATACTGATGTGCTTGAAAATGCATTACATGCTTAAGAGAAACATTGTATGTTTGTTATTTTTCAACACAGCAGTTAAAGTTTACCTTTCTTAACCTGTGTTATTTCAACACATGTCATTTAAGAACTTATTCCTGCTCTGCTGCCTTTGTAAGGCTCAGAGCACAGCAGGAACATCTGTAAATCTCAACAAAGAAATTAAGGACATGCACATGAGGTTAGTCAGAACTGTCAGACAGATGGTTTCCACACTGCTTCCTTGTTAAACATGCACAAGGTCTTAGTTTGTGAGTTCATGTGGGGATTTCTGCAGATATTTCTGAAAGAAAATATGACAGGATTAAAGATGGACACCGTACATACAAAGTTAAAAGGAACAGTGGTGGATTAATGCGAGGGAAAAGAGTAAACAAAGTTACACGTCACACGTAGTTATTATCAGTGAAGACTGGAAAAGAAAGGACAGGAGTACTCTCTAATGAGTGAACAAAGTCAGGTCAGGGACACACCTATAGAGAGATAAAAATGTCACTAAAAACAACAGGAGCTGAAGCTGCCCTATAAGAATATGACACCTTCAAATAATATTGACTGTACAGTATGCCACTGTATCTTCACCTGAGCACCTGAAGATGTGAGGGAGAAGAAATCAAGTAAATTGATTTCTTATCTCCACTAAAATGCAACTTAAAGGGCAACTTCAGTCCCTGAGGATTTCATGCAAATGGATCATTGTGTTCAAAGGAAGCAGAGATGACAGTACGGTGGTCGGACCAGCAGGTGGCACTCTTCTCTTTCTTATAACTAGCACCCAGTGATACTGCATGTACTGTAGAGGATGTGCAGCAGCTGAGCTCCTAAGAAGGGAGAGCACTCTTCAGGTAGTGGCATCTATGAATGGCTTGTATCATTTTGGAAAAATGGATCCTATTTTTTCTTAATGAGAGAAACATTCTCAACTGACATGACAGGTGTGCTGTGGAGATGTTTTGGACTGAGTAACATTGTGTTTGCCACTGTGATCTTTTTCTAATGTCGCTGATCTCAGAGTCTCAGTGTCTGGAGGCTGCTTTCAAGAATGTAGATTTTGGCCCAGATTTTAGGCTTTTCAAAGCACAATTACTGTGGCTCTAAATTTAATTCATCAGGTCCAGGAGGATCAGTGTACTGACTTAATTAAGTCTGATCCTAGAGATGATGTGAATGAAGATGCCCAGAGGGGCAAAAAACAACTTGTTTTCTAGCAAAAATGACCAATAGCATATGTGCATCATGTTGAAGGCTTTGATAGGCCACAAAATTGGAATAACACGCATAGAAAACAACTATAGTTATTACAGAGATTAAGATTTTATATTAATAATACATAAACTCTGTTTATATATGTATATAATAAACAGATTGTACGTATTATTTAGTGTAGTATAAAAAGTATTCACCCCCTCGGATGTTTTCCCCTTTTATTGCTTTTATAAATGGAGAATTTACACAAAAAAAACTTTAATGTCAAAGTGAAAACAGATTTCTACAAAGTATTGTCAATTAATTAAAAATATACAATGTAATATAAGTGCATATGTATTCACCCCCATTAAAGTGACTGACCTAATTCAACAGAGGTCCAGCCAATTGGTGCTAGTAGTCTCACAATTAGTGAAATGGAGATCACCTGAGTGCAGTGAATGTGTCTCAAGTGATGGTAGTATAAAGACACCTGTGTTTGAAGGTCCAGTCACTGGTTAGTCAGTGTTCCTGGATACAATTACACCATGAAGACAAAAGAACACTCCAAGCAACTCTGTGAAAAGGTTACTGAAAAGTATAAGTCAGGGGATGGATACAAAAACATTTCCAAGTCAATGAACATCCCCCGGAGTCCAGTTTAATCCATCATTAAGAAATGGAAGGAATATGGCACATGTGTAAATCTGCCTAGAGCAGGCTGTCCTCACAAACTGAGTGACTGTGCAAGAAGGAGACTAGTGTGGGAGGCTCCCAAGACACCTATGACTACTCTGATTTCAGAATCTTTTTATTAAGATTTTACATATAAACAAAGAACAATAAACAACTATTCCCAGAATTGGGTCATTGGCCTTGCAGCATACATTGAATGTAGTGTAGTATTGAGTATCAGTGAGACATCATATTTTGGCAGCGGCAAAGAGTTAAGAGTTATACATGCTTCATTTAAAGATGGGGGGAGTGTACCCAATTGGAGAGATTCCGACAGTACAATTGTTAGTTGTGGGGCAAGGAGCACAGAGAACCTCTTAAAAAACTCAGCGGGAAGACCATCTGGTCCTGGTAACTTCCCGGATTGTAGTGATGATATCGCTATTGTTATTTCTGCTTCGGTTATAGGTGTTTCTAGTTTCTTCGCCAAATCAGGGGGGATAGTCAGAATGATCAGAGAGTCTAGAAAGGCTGCAATTAATGTATCATCTCCATCAAATTGGGAGGAGTATAATTGAGGGTGGAAGTCCTTAAATGTGTTATTGATTTCAGTGTGTATGAATATAAAGTGGTCTCTCTCCATCTTTCTCATACGTAGCCTCGCTGGATATAGGAGTGATGGCTTAAGACCCCGTTTGTAGAGAGTGGACATCACCTCCCGGTATGCCTGCCGTTGCTCTATGACTTCAGGACAGTAGTCTTCTTAGATCACCACTGGCTTTCCTTGGTAGAACAGACCACCTCTTCTCTTTTGGGCCTCTTGAATGATTCTTGAATGATTTCGTCACCTCGTAGCTATGGACGTACATGATTATTGCTCTTAGCCTTGCCCAGAGAGCTGGTTTAGCAGTTAGGGCTCTGTGGGCTTGATCAAAGTCCAGGGGTGAAGGGAGGGATCTCTCGCCAAGGATTTCCACCAGGAGGTTAGAGAAAAATGCTGTGGGCCGGGGACCCGAAATTGACTCAGGTAGACCGAACTATTCTTATGTTGTTATGACGGCTGCGTGACTCGAGGTCAATATGTTGAGCCTTTAGCTTGCTATTTATCTTCCATGGCTGCAGATTTAGCCTCTATCCGTTCCATTTTATCACTGATCCGAGTCGCTTGTTCCTCCAGGGAGGTCAGGCGCAGTCCATGGTATGTGACCGCTACCTGCACACAGTCCAGCTTCGCATCAAGTGTTGTTATGGCTAACTTAAATTCCATGGAGAGGGCTGCTCTGTCCTCTTCCAGTAGCTTGTCCAGTGCAGCCATGTTAGCAACTGGGGCAACTGTGGTGGTGCTGTCCTTCTTGGCCTCTTGTTTTTTTAGCTTTCTGTGACATTTCAAGGCTATCTTGGCATGAAAAAGCTTGTACGAAACAAAAAGAAATAAATGCTATCATGTTTCGCTTTGCTATGTTTAAAGAGAGGCTTTGCAATAAGGCTGTTTTTGAAACATTGCGGGAGCCTGAGGAACACACGTCTACCTCTCTGCCGCCATGTTTTCCTCTTCACCTATGACTACTCTGAAGGAGTTAAAAGCTTCAGCAGCTGAGATGAGAGAAACTCTGCATACAACAACTGTTGCCCTGGTTCTTCACAAGTCAAAGCTTTTAGGGAGAGTGGCAAACAGAAAGCAACTGTTGAAAAAAAGCTAATTAAATCTCAACTAGAGTTCACCCAAAGGCATATTGGAGACTCAAAGGTCAACTGGAAGAAGGTTCCCTGGTCTGATGAGGCCAAAATGGAGATTTTGGCCATCAAGCTAGACGCTATGTTTGGCAGACACCGAACACTGCACATCACCACAAACACACCATCCCCATCTGGAAGCGTGGTGGTGGCAGCATCATGCTGTGGGGATGCTTCTCAGCAGCAGGCCCTGGAAGGCTTGTAAAGGTAGAGGGTAAAATTAATGCAGCAAAATATAGGGAAATCCTGGAGGACAACCTGATTCAGTCTGCAAGAGAACTACGACTTGGGAGAAGATTTATTTTCCAGCAAGACAATGACCCGAAGCATACAAGCTACAGGGAAATGGTTTAAAGACAACAAGGTGAATGTTCTGGAGTGGCCGAGTCAAAGCCCAGACCTCAATCCAATAGAAAATCTGTAGCTGGACTTGAAAAGTGCTGTTCACGTCCAATCCCTGTGCAACCTGACAGAGCTTGAGCAGTTTAGCAAAGAAGGAGTAAAATTGCAGTGTGCAGATATGCAAACCTGATTGAGACCTATCCACACAGACTCACACACACTGTGCTGTGATTGAGGCCAAAGGTGCATCTACTGACTTGAAGGGGGTGAACACTTATGCAATCACTTATTTAACACTATATATTTGTTATTAATTGACATTACTTTGTAGAAATCTGTTTTCACTTTGACATAAAAGAGTCTTTGTAAATTCTTGTCAAAAAAGGCAAATTATATCAACCAGGATTCCATTTATAAAAGCAATAAAAAGGGAAAACATCCAAGTTTTGTGTATGTATATATATATATATGTATATATACATATATCTGTATACTTTACTGATCGTAATGTATATTTATATACATTAGATTTTCAAAGCAGGACTTTTACTTGAAAGCGACTTTTCCTTTTTTACAGTATATTGCGATGTTTGCTAATTTTACTTACTAAATGATTAATTCTTCCTAATCTTCCTTTTTGTGACATGTAAAACCTGCAGTTTTACTGCAGTACTACTGTGCAGACACTGGGTGTCCTCTAGCAGCACTAACCAGCAGTTCCTATTGGTCACGTTAGTGTAGATACAACTAAAACCTAATAATTCTGTGCAGGTCCTCTGGAAAGCTTTCATTTTATTTTAATTTATTTTTGATTCTGGTTTAATGATTCCATTCTATATTCTGAACAGTTTTCCACTCAGCTGAACGCCGTGTTCCATGTTGGCTGTGTGTGTTTGATTCAATGTTCTGGCAGTCACATGTTTCCACGCGTTCTGGTGGTTCTGGTAGTTACCGGGATGACCCCGCTGGTCCGACGGCGGGTCTGGCGGAGCCAGTGCCGTGCGATGACATGCCAGCGGTGAGTGGGGCGGCTGGGGGGAGGGGGTTGGTTAAGGGGCACGGGGCTGGCGGGGCTGGCGGGGCACGGTAACCCCCCCGATGCCTCCTCTCCTTTATCCTGCTGTGTTGAGAGACAAAGCAGCAACATAGTAAACATACAAATGCGACACACTTCATATAGGATTCACTTTCTGATGCAGAAACGATCTCAGAAATGAGCTCAGTGATCCTCTAAACCTTTAAAGCTCCTGAGAAGAGACTCCTGGAGTCACTTTGATTTATTTGTATTCCAGCGTCAGCAGAAAGGTCAAACTGAAGATGTGTAGCATTCCTTTAACAGGAACAGAGGTTGTGGGGAGAAACCTGATGGATTAGACTGTCCACGCAACTCTAGGCCAGGACGATGATGCATTCATGATACACAGGAAACACATGAAATAAACGTAAGCTTCTGGGTGGAAAAGGCTGTAGTATGTTATTTTCAGGGCTGTAGCCAGGATCATAGTCATACTGAGTTCAAAAGTCACATTTTTCATATTTTCCCTTCAATTATTCCAATTATATTTTTATAAGTTATATTTCCCAACATGGTGGTCTAAGTGCTCTCAGTGCAAGAAACAAAATTTCTTGTGAAGAAATACTGAATCATTAATTTCATTATTATATACTCCAATTTAAATACATGGAGCCTAAAAATCTGCCTATTAAATACTAACTGTGTTACTGATGTTATATCAGGTTGCTTAAAATCCCCATCTTATATGAAAAAATGCAGGACAAGACCTCAGACTCCTCAATAGTAACTATAGCCGTGGTTACTTTGAAACATCTTTACCTGTATTAAAGGTACCTTGTGTTTGTCTTCACTGCCTTTGCTGTGCTTTGCTACATACAGAGTACACAGGAATAAGTCTTTAACCCGGAAATAAATTAGCATTTTTGCACTTACTGGTCCCTGGTCTCTAAGTCAATGGGTTTTTGAATGGGTTTTCGACTAGATGCCTTAAATAAGGTTGGTGGTCAACACAAACTTTTCATGCTTTTTTCTACAACATAAAATACATCAGTAAATACCCCACACTTGGATTTTAAAGTGTTTATTTG
This sequence comes from Pagrus major, assembly GCF_040436345.1. Classification (NCBI taxonomy): domain Eukaryota; kingdom Metazoa; phylum Chordata; class Actinopteri; order Spariformes; family Sparidae; genus Pagrus; species Pagrus major. The sequence goes on along the minus strand of NC_133222.1, from coordinate 29,078,179 downwards.
TCTTTAAAAAAGATGGATGCTAACAGGTGGCTAAATGAGACTGCAGAGATTTTAGTGAATATTAAATATAATCACACTGAACACAGAGATTTGTCTACTCACTAGTCTGTCTTCACAGGCGGACTTTAGTTGGAAACTTTTCTAACTCTAACTTAACAACTTGCAGATTGATCAAGTTATTGTAAATTGTGTCTAGTATAGTGTTGTAGGAAGCTTAGAGTGGTGACGTTGAAGTAATGCGACTGTGATGCTTATAGCCTAACATTAGGCTATATTAGTTGCATTTACTGTTCAAAACTCATACAAGTGTAAGTATCATAAACTTTTGTTTGCCACAGGCCTTATTTTTTGCAATGATCCTAAATCCAATTCAAGGCTTTTTGTAAAGGGAGCCAGGTCAATCACTCCTGACATCCTGAACTTTCAAATCAGTTTAAACAAATAAAACGCCTGTTTGATCTGAATGCAGCATTAGTCCAACATGACTTGCAGTGAGTCACACCAAGAGTTTTGTGTTTTTCGTGTTTTATGCCAGGAGGTAATCACTCAGTAACTGCTCTTAAAGGTCACCAATACACTGTTGCACAACACCAGAGCTGCACACTTGAAATGAGCTGGGAGAGGAGAGAGGCAGGAGATAAAAATGCATGTATTTCTCAGCTGAAGTCGTCTTTAACAGAAAAATAAAACCAGTGGCCTGTTGAGTTACACAAACATGTAACTGGATCGATGTGGCAGCAGTCGATGGCCTCGATAATTTACAAGCAGCAACATAATGAGCAGGCCTAATTACCTTTTGCTAGAATAGCTGATCAATAGCAGAATTAGTCATTCATATTGATGCACAGCATATTGAGGCTACTTCTAATAAGTTCCTGAGTCTAAAAAGCTGATCCACTGTATATATATATATATATATATACATATATATATATATATATATATATATATATATATATATATATACATATATATATATATATATATATATAGTATATATATATATATATATATATGTATATATATATATATATATATATATATATATATATATATGTATATATATATATATATATATATATAGTATATATATATATATATATATATATATATATATATATATATATATATATATATATATTTATATATATATATATATATATGTATTAATTTCTGAACCACAGCGGCCCAACGAGTCTTCAGCTGTAGATTTCTCTTCATTTCTATGGCAATCGTGGATTTCATTACAATGCCATTTGTCTTTTACTTTTTATTTATCTGATTGAGATAGATAAGCATGGATGCTCTCAATTCGTTCACCACTTACACTATCAATCATCATCACGTCATCAAATAAAAAGGAACACTACTTTATTACCTAGCCACTAGTGGTGCTTTATAGGCTAATCTTACCAACCTGCTCCTGCCCTGCCGGTCTGCACTGATGCTGGAGGAGCAGCAACTTCACTGCTGAAATGTACAGCAGTGAAGGTGCTACATTTCAGGTGTAATGTACCATTAAAGGGGAAGAATGCAACATTGAAATACATCAAAATGCAGGACTGTAATGCACAAATCAGCAATAACAATGTAATGTTAGCTAGCTAGCTAGTTAGCTACCAAGAAGTCAGCAAACTGAGAGAAAGAAAAGGACCATAAAACATGAAAACCACAGAGTTCTCATAACCCTCACTCTGAAAACCCTCAGTCTGGAGGGTCATGTAACACTAACACTTTACCTTACCCCTCTATCCCAACAGGAATAAGGATACCCTACCCCTAGACGTGAAAGCACAAAATAGAGGGGTAGGGTTAGGAGGTAGGGGCAACAGGGGTGTCTTGATTTGGCCAGTGGCGTCAATCGTTGCCTCAAGAAGAAGTAAGTGGCTTGTCTGACACGCAAGAATGCTTCACTCTTGCTTGTGGTTCGTTCAATATGACCGTCTTCATGCTATTCTGTGAAGTAATGATTTTGCTGCCCGTTTGCTTCCCACGGTAATAAAACCAGCCTCCTCATAATTGGCCACTCTGATCTCCCATTCGTTACTCTGTGGTCGAGCACCCTGAATTGACTTTTTCTTTACCACTTACGCAGCTTTTAAGAAAAATAACTAACTCACCTAACTAAGAAAAGGCAGTTTGAAAAGTTGAGTCTTTCTCAGGAACAAATTTGGCCTCTTCAAGTTACTTTTCCATTAAGTAGATCTGGCACGTCTCCACCATTTTTAACATTCCTGCAACAAGTGACTCTCCAACATTCAAGAGCCCTGGATTCAGCCACAACCTGTTGCTTAGGTAATGGATAAGTGGACTGGAATAAGTAGCCTTTATGTAACCACCCACTGCCTGTTCCCTGCTCTGTTCTCCCTCTTTGTGCTCCACCACTCTTTTCTCAGTTTAAATGAGCTTTCATCCTCTCATAACGCTGTTATCAGAGTCATGGTTGGATGAAGTTCATTAATTTCCTCCTCCGCCGATAAACAAGCACATTGTCTAATTATGAGCCATCACAGCTAATGAGCGCAAACATCTCCATCTTAATGCACCAGACGGCACCAAGGGTTTCAGAGTTGTTCATCCTGTAAATGCTGATCAGCCTGTGAACAGCCAGACAAGAGGGTTAATGGCTCAGAGAACACACACGGTTAGTAAAGCAAGTGGACTGACCATGTCTGAGTCGACTCCGCGCTGCTCCGGCAGCAGGGGCTTCTCCTCTGTGAACTGCTGCTCCTTCATCCCCGCCATCCTGGACAGCAACCTGCAATCAGCAAGGCAACACACACACACACACACACACACACAACACACACACACATTTAAGGTTACACTATCATTTCATCATGCTTCATGATACTGACTGTGGTTGACTTTAAAAAGCAACATAAATCGCTTTTGTATTGCTACTTATGTCTTACATGATGATGGCAGTTCAGTTCAATTAAATGGAATGAGGCAGTCCTTCATGGAGTCATTTCACAAACTCACATTGTGAAATTATGGAAGGAATCAGATTCCTGATTGAATGTTGTATTGAACTGGGATAATTTCAGCAGCTGACAGATGAGAAACTGACTGGAAACAGAGGAAATGGAATCAAGATAGGGGTGAGCTGAGGTGGCGCAGGTGAGGTTTTAGGTTCCTGGGAGTTAACATCACAAAGAGCCTATCATGGTCTTCACACAGCACCACCCTGGTGAAGAAAGCTCAGACAAAGCTCTACGCAACAAGGTGAAAACTCCACGCCAAGTTCGTGGTTCGTGCTAGTGAATTTAAAACCACCCACAACATTATTGGCAGCCATCTACAGAGCATACGTGATATCATTGAAGTAAGATGTCTTCACAGAGCCAAAAGGACACTAAAAGACAACACCCACCCAGCCACAGTCTGTTCACCCTGCTGTAGTATCTGCTGCTGTACCACCAGACTACAAAGCAGCTTCTTTCCTCAGGCTGTGACACTCCTGAACTCATCCTCAACACTCCACCATGAACAGTTTATTTTTCTGACTTAATATGTATTAATTAGTCTGTATAATTGTGTGTGTGTGTGTGTGTGTGTGTGTGTGTGTGTGTGTAGCTTAGAGAATTACAACGAAAATGCCATTATAAAATCAATTAAATTAATCTTCTAAAATAACTGCAAACCTGCCCTGATTTATTGGTAGATGTGTTGGTTAAAGGATAATAATAGACATACACTGCTTACAGTAAACATAATAATTTAATGAAAAGTCAATACTAAACATATGCTACAGAAGTAGTGATGATTTAGATGTCAAGCTAGGCTAAGTCACTTACAACATTAGGGAGATGAGCTGTTTCTGGTACACAAAGAAAGTTAAGTTTAAGTTGTGTGTATCTCAAAGGTCTGTTACACATGTTGAATGTGTTTCTGAACATAATATTTTGAGTGCTTTGATATCTTGGTCATATTCATGTTTTACACACAACACATTGCTCTTTACACTCCTAGAGATCAAAAACTGCAGGGAACCTTTAATATTTCTGGAATTCATAGAGTCTGTCTGGACACACAATACAGTAATTAAGAAAGCACTTTATGTTTTTTTCCTGAAATGAATTTGATCCACTAAACAGCAACACCTAGAATGTTCATATCAGTCTCTGAGGGGCGAAATCCATAATGGAGAGAAGCAACAGAAAAGTTTGGACTGACCAATCATCTTTATTTCCAAAAGTTCAGGGCACAGAATCTACAGGAGCACAGTTAAGTGATGTCCTGTTCTAGTTTGCGAGACTACAAAGACGCACTCGAAATTTGAGTCGACATAAAAGCTCACTGACCGGGATTACTCTGTCTGTAGTACACAGGCTACTGCCCCAAAGATAACAAGAGGACTGAGGCTGTATTAAGGCCTAATTAAACTTTGAGGTCACAAACACACACAGCCAAAACACACAGCTATACACAAGGACACCGATATACACTGATACATCAAAACACACACACACGCACAGTGGGGTCAGACTGCGTCAGAACAATAACACTGCTCGATGATGACATCAGTCCACCAACGCTGAAACACAGGAGAACACAACACAAACATCGCTCGACGAACACACACACACACACACACAAATTCACAAGGTGACCTTCATTCATATATACAGCCTAACCCAAACCCTAAACTTAACCAGGACCTCAGAAATCACATTTTTCCACATTAGGATCAGTCTTTGGTCCCCATAAGGACTATTGGTCCTGACATGATTAGTGTTTACACCAGAAACGGTCACTTATAGTTAACAAAAAAGCGTACACACACACACACACAATTTAAATGTAGCTTCTATTGATGCTTCTTGTACATCACCTGACTGAAGTACAATTGGACTCATTACTCCAAATCACTACCTTTTTCTTTTTACATTACACTCCCAGGGACTTCTACTTTTAAGGGCTAATGGGAGTATATGTTCAGATAACAATCACTACACAAATTACTGTAATTATGGTTATTGCTCTGAAATACCTCCAATCAAACCTTTGCTAAGGACTGTCTTCCTTCGTTACTGTTGCTACACCTGTCAAGTTTTCAATTTTCAGTTAAAAATGAAACCAGGACAGATTTTAACCACTCAAATCAACAGTGCATGGAATTTATGAACGGTCCAGTTTTTGCTGGAGTGCACTAGGTGTTCATTCATGAACCCATCCTTAGTTAATGAATAATCAGCTCCCTGGCCTTGGAAATAATGCTAGCTTGCTAGTTAGTCGAGAAGTGTATGTGTGTGCATACAACACATACATACACACAAACTGGTTTATTTGTCTCTAGCAATTTTACTCTTGTGTTTTTGGTTTTGTAAAGGTGAATAAAGATTCAACCCTCTAAAGCCTTTGATACTTGCTATCACATGCTACAGCCCCATGCACACCACTTACTGAAAACATGTAGACGAGTCCAAAGCTTTACAGGCCTACTGTGCCAAGAACAAAATCATTAATTGCTGTGAGGTTATTGTATATACTTTAGCTAATGCTAGCCAGCAAACAATAACATAGGCGTGTTAAAATGCTAGCACTGATCACGATATAACAGGGAGGGGCACTCTTTTAGTTTGCGTACTTTGTCTAATCTTACTTCATTTCTTACTTCAGAATGAGTTTTTTTTATAATTTAGTTTTTCTTATATATATATATGTGTATATATATATATATATACACACCTTAAAACTAGATAGTTAAGGGCTTTCCTTCCCAAGAGTGCCATCTATCCATGTAGATGGTTTCAGTTTTATCTGCTGAGATATCTGTGCCTAACCCAGTCAATAGATTTTATGTTTATATGTTCAGATTATATTAGAACTATTCTTTCTGATTTCTCCTAAAGAAATGTTACTGAGAAAACTGTTGACTGTAAGGTTTGTGATTATCCAAAGGTACACTGTACTGTACTGTTTCACTGCCCATGAGTTTTTCAACGGAAGGTCCTTTAGCAGCACAAACATTTCTTTCACTTCCTCTGAACTACAGCAGTAACAGACATCCAGAGGGAAATATCAATAAGGGCAAAAAAACAAAAAAACAACTATCTCTGTAGGTTAGACATTTTCTGTAGTTTGAGTAACTGACCCATAAAGGGTTTGCAACACCTTGACAGTGGTATCAACAGTAAACACAACACCTCTCTGTATCTTCCCTTCTGTCTCATTCCAACACTTTTCTCTCCGTCCAAACTCATCTGTCCTCTCGCTGGCAGTTGTTCAGCATAATCTGTGTTTTATCAGACACTCTTAAAGAGACAAAGCCCAGATGCCACTTAACAGTCGCCCCCAGCAACTGATGAAGTGTGTGTTTGTGTGTGTGACCCTAGAGTGTCAGAGCCAAAACTTACAAGGGAAAATCCACCCTCATAATTATACATCATCTCAAAGCAGATTTTTAAAGTAAAGCTCCACCTGTCAGAGATAATATGTGACTAATCTGTGCCACTGCTTGGTAACAAGACACAAGGTGACATTTTAACCAGAGATGGAGTTGGCCTCGGCCTTTGTATCCAACTGAGCTGAATTTCTCCGTGGTGCATATAGCTCCAAAGTAGGCAATGTGTTCAAATCATCCTCAAAAGCCTTGTTCATGCATCCAAGGCTTTTAAAAGGTTTTGAAAACATCAAGGTTAAATTTTGATTTAAACCTGTATTGGTTTTTGTGGCCAGTTGGGGGAAGCACTACACATTAGCATATAACCACCAAATAAAGTTGATATGGTGAACATATTACCAAAAAGCTTCCCACCTACACATTCAGACACATAGAAGAGTTAACATTTATTTGAAGTTGTGTGTGTTTTAACTTATACCATGGTCCGGGTGAATATTCAGTTCTGATTGGCTAGAGGGTGTCAATAACTTTTAATATACGGATACCTCTTGAAGTCCTCAAGTAGTTCCCGTGAAACTATCTTTTCACCATTCTGAGTTAATGTACTATAGCCTGTGAAGATTGGTGGCATTAATATCTGACTGCAGACACCTCCACATTTGAAAATAATGAACTAAAAAAAAATATGAATATCTTATTTACAACAGAAAATGTTGTCCTGCAGTGCATCTTGATGTGAACACCACAGGATGGTGCTTGTAACACACAAGCAGCTGAAAATTTGTATTGATTTGGGACGAGCAAGTCTTGTTGTTTAACAGTGCAGTGTCGTATCATATTTTATGTTTGTCTAAAGGACGCAATGTTAATGATGTTGAATCTTGCTAGCATAACAGTAGCTTTCTGGCTAACAGCTGAGCCAAAGGGTTCAATGAGCTGAGCGGACTAGTTTATCTCACGTTGCTAAAGCTGTCTAAGAGCCGTAAGATCCGTGGTACGCCTGCCGCTGGTACACTACATGTTGTTTTGGGAACGGTGATATACAGTATGCCATTTTGGGAGTCACTGGCAATTAACCTAATTAGTCATTTAGTTATGAGTATGTTTGATTAAAACGCTCTGTAGAGCTGAGGGGAACTGAAGAGATGTTAATATAGTAGTTTCAACATGTATGGGTTTGTCACTTTGAACATCTCAACTGATTTGTTACATAAAACCAGAGTCAGTCCTGATCCTGAAGGTGAGTATGTTGGCTTCATTTTTATTGCGATAGCTTTTTATTAAAAGATATAATGATGAGGCAGCATACCCCAAACTTCAAACTGCTTGATAGTAAAAAAAAAAAAAATTGCATAACTTGAAGTCAAGCTTAACTAGCAACTCTTTTCAGCATGACTCATCAGTTTTTGACTGAACTTAATTTTAAGAAATTTACTATTCCTACCAGCTACCAACTATTCTGTACCAGCTTAAGATTTTAAGCTAACTGATATTTTCAATGTGAAATGAATACAGATTTATTGGATAGGAAGTAACAGCAGAATGTTAAATTGGAAAAAAAAACAAAACAATTATTAATTTATATTAATGAACATTAGAGGTTCCTAATTAGTCTGGCGAATCAGTTTCCTCTCTATGTGAAGGGGATTCAAATACCAAATCCAAGTCATTTAACATCCAAACCAGATGGACGTCCTTACATGTTCCATGTTGTCATTGCCGTTTCAGACGTGTTACTATCCTGATGAGAGATTCTGAAAGAATCAGTGCCTGCTTTTCATTAAAATTGACAGTTAAAAGTACATTAAGTCATGCTGTCACAGGTCTGCTGTCAACACGCATGCCATTCAAACCTTAGAATAGACCTAATGATTTGATTTTTCTCCTCTCCGCTCTCTTTTTTTCTCCTTCCCCTCGCCCTACTCCCTTGCTCCCTCGCTCCCATCGGGACCAGTTTACTAAATGGTTGAGAGTGACCTTTCTGAGGCCACTGGACTGGAGCCATGAGGAGTATTATTATGAGAACAGAGAACAAACAACACCACCTCTCTTCCTCCTGTTCACTCATTTCATCACTGCCTGCCTGCTGTTTTCCTCTGTCATCATCACTTTCCTTGTTCATCACCACTTCAATGACCTTTTATCCCTTCATGAAAATAACAAATGTTCATATTGGTATAGAACAGGATTACCTGTTGAAAATCTCAGTATCAACAATGGGTTCAGGCAGAAGTAGAGGAAAGCCGGCTTCTTATTTCCTGTCAGCAACTGTACCTGACAGATTTATTAGCTGGAGCAAGCTAGCTAGCTATTAAGCTAACATGAGCTCCATGATATGTTTGAGGATATGGACTATCCGTAACAACAGGCAGTGTTTCAGGTAACGACTTTGGCTGGGGTTGCTAGAGGATTAAATTCCCCAAATATATTTTTTAAAAAGCATGAAAGTGCCTCTGGAATTGATCTCTGCACTCTGATATACCCAGTAGTGGAATGTAACTAGAGACATTTACTCATGTACTGTACTTTTTTCAAAATAAAATGTAAATTGCATAAAATAATGTAGGCTTAATTATTTTCTTACACTTGCATTTGAAAGTAATGCTCTAGTTAATAAGCTAGTAAGATGATGAACATGTTTGCATTTGCAGCTTATATATGGGCAGACAAACATACTTGCGTGTTATCACATCTTCCCTGATAGCTCAACTTTTCACTAATACAGAAAAAAAACAGCCAGAGAGAGCAGATTTTTTAACATTATGTATAAAGGGAATCAACAAATGCTGACTTTCTCCTGTATACAAGGGTGTCACAGTAAATATAATTATAGATTGAAAAACATGCAGAGGAGGTGGAGATATTTTTCAGCCCTGCAGTTTGTTACACTCTTTGCTCTGTGCACGTGGTAATTACTGTAGATGCTGAGGGAAAATGACAATTTTGATCATTTCCTCTCTTCTCTATGGGCTATGATATGAGCCAATGTAAAATTTAAACTAAGTCAACGACCTGAGATTCAGAAGTGAGATTTTGGTAGATGACTGGAATAAACTTGTTGCATCCAGCTCTTTGTCTCATGGGATAGCTCCTGGAGGACATCAGAATGACTACACGGATGAGGTTATGGTTTCAATTGGGTGCGACAACTGGTTGTAAAATAACTCTGAAGTGCTCTGCTCCTTCTACTTACGAAGAATGGTTGTAAATGACGTGTAAAACAGCAACATGTGAACAAGTCATAGAGGTAGAGAGGACCTTACTGAAATCGAAAGATCTAATTCTGGACTCTTCTTTCTGGAATATTACTTGCCTTGTCTTTCTGTACTGTATCTACCTTTTGTATTTTTCCATTACATACTGTATACATACAGGATGTAGGCAGTATATAATTTTTTGTTCTGTTCTCATTCTATGTTAGCATTATGTATGTGACCATGTAAAGCAGTTCGACCATGTTATCCTTATACGATCTGTTGTACTAGACTGGAAATCTGTTTGGTTGCTTAAGTATTTGCATTTGTTTGTAAAGAGGACAATTATACATTGGGATTAATGTGATGTCGCAGGTGCTGCTCATGCCATTTGTGATTGTACTCTACTGTCAAAAGAAAACGAAAACAACCTGAAACAATACAAAGTGAGGGGGACACTTTTTATTGTTTCAGGTTGAAACAATAAAAGACAGTGTCAGAGGGATCACCTCAATATGCATCAGACAGTCTGTGAACTGTATAAAGCTGGAATAAAAAAGGACAACCAGATGATTAACACCAGCAGTCACAGCCAAAATGGCTGAACAGACAAAGAGAAGAGCTCCACCTACTAACACTCAAACTTCTTTGACAGATTATTCAAATATAAACACTACACTGCCCACGTTTCATGAGATAGAAGAGAGCACAGCAGTGAGCTTTGAGCATGAAAGATGTAAAAAGGAAGAAGAAAGGATTACCTCATTATCCTTATTTCACCTCAATAAACCCTTGTTTTTCCCTCCTCGGATTTCTTATATAACCGCTTCTATTGCTTTACAGTTGTGCCTGCAGGACCATCTGTGTACATCATACGCGCTTGTCTCTAAATTTGCATTCCTTTGAAAACATTTTCCTTCCTTGCTTGTGTGTTTACCAATCCATCAACACAAAAATGTACACAAAACCCATGACACTGAATCCAGTATGTATTGTACTGTACATTATAGATACGTGTCAAAAGTAATACATCCGGTAGAAAAACATTAGCATTGATTTGGTGTCATGTTTCTTGTCACATAATAATTCCAGTATATATAAAAGTCTAATATTCATTATTCTTTTAGCTCTGTTTTGCTCTTAAGACATATCTGGCTCTTTAGCTGTTGAATTCTCCACTTTCTTTGCCCGAAGGTCCTTAACTGTGGTGCTGTTTGGAGCCCAACAGATCATAGTCAGTTCATCAAAGCATTTTTTCTTACTGAAAAAACTGCCTACTGCCTCTGACAACGAAGTTGATGGGAATAAAATTGCAGCACATAAAACAAAAGCTCAGTCACTTCATCATCCATTGTTAACATAAACATATTAATAAGTACATCTTTAAAGTTAAAAGTCTTAACAAATTACTGACTTAAAACATTGCTTGTTGCTTGCAAAGCCAGCCCATTCCCACTGCGCGAGTCGGGGGGTGGTTGGGTCATAAGTTGGACTTTCCTTCCTAAGACGCCGAAGAAGCCTTGCGTCCCATTTGTGACCGAGAATTCACAGTGATTTGTTTTTAAGTTCTTTTACATAAGTGAGCCAACGGAAGTGAATGCGTAATGAGCTTACGTCACTTATGCAACTTCCGTTACGTAAGTTTGTCATTTTTAACCCAAAGTATGATCTTTTTCCTAAACCTAACCAAGTAGTTTTGATGAAACCTCAGAAACTGCAACTATTTTACAATGTTAACTGTGACGATGAAGGTCCGCAATGCCTGTAGCTGGTACCCTCCAATGGTCATGTACAGTGGGCTATGTCGTTTTGGGAGTGGTCATATATGTAGTTTTGGGAGTCATCGACTATCAACCTATTAAGTTGTTAGGTACTAAGACCTGTTGGTAAAATATCAATTTCTTCTAGCTCAGAGAGTAAATGTGTTATTTCGACCAAGGCGTTATGTCTGCTGTTCTTGCTTGTATAACTCTGTCTCTGCTTCTTCTTGTGATGTTTTTTTAATTTGTCTCCGCTGTTTGAAAGCTTGTTTGTCCAAATTCCTTTTACTCTACATGCCCCCCGTCTTCTTCTTTGTTGCCACTCCAGCACTTCTCTCTAACCCTCTCCCAATCCTTTCTCTTCCACTCCATCTCGTCCTCCCATCTCTGTTTCCTCTTTCCTCTTTCCTCATTCCACCCCATCTCATCTCTCTCTTTCGCACCATCTCTATTCATTCTGACATGCTTATGTAAGGCAGCTGCTTGTGAAATCAATTACCATTGCATTACACCAGCTATATTTGGCCTCATGACGCCACTGCTGCCGGTGGAAAGATACCGGTGCTGTCCTCCCCTGGTTTAATGCTTGATGTGGTGTGCCATTATGGTGTTCTTGTAGTTTCTTTAGTAAGAGATGTTGTTACATGTGGTTAACAAAATCATCAGTTTGTCTTCTGTTGGTGTATCAACCGTGTGTGTTAATGTTGTACAAAGATATTAATTTTTGAGCCTTTGGTCGGTCAGTCAGTCCATTGATCATTTGGTCTGCAGTAAAATTCCATTTGGTCACATTTGGTGAGAGTACACATGGTTCCTTGAGGATGATTCCAAAGAATTTAAGGGACTATAACTTTCATTTATTTTGGAAGTTGTAGACCTTTTGTCCAGCAGCTCCACCAAGTCAAAATTGCTGCTTGACAAACTCTGTGGTCTGGAATTCCCTGCACTCATGGTCCCCAAAGTACCAGGTGACCTTTGCTCAAGCAACACCATCAAGCCACAATATTCAATCTGGCACAAGAAATATCTAAATCTACTGGGCAGACTGCACCGTCTTAGGGACACACTTTTCTCTAGCACCACCTTCAGGAGAAACTTTACATTTTGAGCCCCGCTACTGATTGATTAGTTGTTTTTTGACTATTTGAAAACTTTGCCATTTGCCTTCTACCCACAGAATGAAATCTGAACTCCCTATGTTGAAAAAATAGTGGGCTGGTTGGCAGAAGTTGCCAGACATACAGTATACTATCATGAGATTTGTTAGAGCACATTGCTTCACATGAGTCTTACACAGTCCATACCTCAGGCTACAGGTGAGTCAAACCTTCCCCCCTCAGGCCCAAGGGTACTCACAAGCTCAAAAACAAGGAAAATACAAAGACAAGACAAAAACTTTAAACTAACACCATGCACAGCAAAGCTTAAGTTGTGGGCCACTTTTTATGCCTGTCATTTCCTGCAGTGGCCTTAATACTGAGGTGCTGCACTTGTACCTCTTAGGCCTGCCATGAGTAAGAGGGGATGATACGATAAATTGTACCTATGGGGATGTGGAAGTAGTAGAAGAATCAAAAATAGATCTTGACAGAAAGGTTCAATCCTGCCTCCCCTCGTACCTCCACACACCAGTAGCTTGGCAGATGTAGCCCTTCCTTTACCGGAATCAGAAAGGTGTGGGGAGAGGAGGTTTCAGGCGTTGTACAGAAATCCAACAAGCACTTTGAAGAAAGGACATTGAATATACAACACTTTAGTTTTGCGGTGTATGATAATCACTGCAACCTCTGGGGGGCATATAGTGTATGTCAACTTCTTATATAATTCCTTTCACAGCTTTTATTTAGGTACATTGTCATATATTTCTGTATTCGGTGTCTCTACCTTCCCCATATTACTCATTCTTTATGTTTCATGCCACCTCCTCCATGCAGTGTCGTATATGGTATCTGATGAACGGCACTGCCAGGAAAGCCATTGAGCTGAGCAGTGAGGTATGTGGCCATGACAGTCCGCTCTCCACAGTGGAGGGCCCAACTTCAAAGCCTCTCTTCATCCCTCAACCAACTGTGGTCAGGCAGCCAAAGTGTCAGTGGGTGAGGAGTTATTTACAGGCCTGTTTTCTGTGTCCTCTCTCCTCATGAGGGAACCGTGCCAACAAAGAGGTTTTGTGTCTCAGAACAGAGCGAGGCTTTTCTAGGTTGTCTGCTCTGACAGCAGTTTGTGAAGAGAACATACTGGACCTCTCCTCTTTTCTTTCCTCTCCCTCCTGTCGCTTAGTTTTTTTTTCTCTTTTCAGTTCTGCTCAGACAGGGTTTCTATGACAACCAAGCCCAGTCCCATTGGGTTTGGCTCACCTTCTCCTCACTGCTTTTTTCTACTTGTCAAAATTACACATCCTCTGTGTTATCATTGTGCTTTCAACTGAATCTTATTGTCACATTTACAACAATCAGATCTGTTTATTTGTACTTCACACAGGAACTGACACCATGCATGAATACTACCTTTACATTGTCAGGCTCTCTCCTCTGCTGCTTTAAATTAAATAGTGTCCTCCTTTGTTCTCCATTCACAAGTACATCTGGCAAAATTACACCTCTCACAGTAGCAGCATTGTAACCTTTCCCTTCGTTTTGTTTTCTTCCTACTCCAGTTCATATAGGGATAGAGACTCCATTTGTATTGTCTCTGCTTATTACTGTGGTCTTCTGTGCAGTTCAGACGTAGACAGAACAGGTTAAAGGTATGTACACATACAGGGCTTTACAATCATCATCACCGCGACAGATACAGAGACCCCCCACCTTACACTGTTCCAAGCAGAAGTCACACCACGCACCAGATCTAGTTATTATCTATGCCTGCATTAGATAAGGTTTCCTCTTTGAGTGAACAACACATTAAACACCAAGCATCTCCCAGATGACTCATTAAGCTTCCAACACATCACATATATAACCACAATATTATCACTTGAAAAACAAATTCAGAATTGGCATCTCAATGAACCTTCTGCAATGAGAAGAAGGACTCCAGTCGGTTAAAAAATAGAATTCATTTTAAAGGTGTAATGTGTAAGATATGGCCAGAGTTCAAAGGCAGCTCAAAAATATGTAGGGGGCAGCATATCACCAGTAGAGCCTGACCAATACTTGATTTTTGGGAGAAAGAAAATTCTGATATTGATAGATCATCTGATATACACACACTGCAATGATCCTCAAAATCTGGTTATTAAGTACAGATACAGATATCAGCCAACGCATATATTAGTTCTAGTCACCTGCTTTAACTCACAACTGCTGCTAACTATTCTCTTTGCGATCTATTGTTAGCCTTAGCTAGCTGCGGTAAGCTAATTTGCTCAGTTAGCCATGAAGCAGGGTGGTTCTATTAGCTGACTAAAGTCTGACTGGAGCAGGAATCTAAAACTAAGCTAAGCTAAGCTCAAAGAAGTTTAGAGAAAAATTATTACATTAAAGTAATAATCCTGAAGATTGTCATGTAAATAAATATGTGTTAAGTAGGGCTGCCCGATAAATCGAATTTTCATCGTCATCGCGATATGAACATGTGCGATAAACACATCGCAAAAGACTGCCTGACACGCGATGAATAAGAAAAATCATTTTGTTTACATGCGCCATGAGCATGCTAACATTTAGCCTATCAGACGGAGCCCTGTTTACAAAGGCCAATCAGATGAAGCCCCAGCTAGCCGTTAGCTACCCTGACAAAATTAATCGGCATCAGTTTGTTGGTGATTGCCAGGTGATGATGGCTGAGGGAGGAGAAAAAGCGATGAAAATGGTCGACGAAGGCCTTGTGGTGAAAAGAAACAGCACTTCTGCTATATGAACTTATTTTGGATTCAGGAGAGACGACGTTGTAACGTGAGCTGGTGAAGGGGAAGGTGATGGTCCACTTTAGTGCAGTTGCTCCGGTTACTCAAGAGACGGCAGGCAACATGTGGGGGTTTCCGCACGGCACTTTTATTCATAACACTGACCGCACCATGCCAGGTCTCTACGGCACTAATGTTACAGGCATACATGCAAATGAACACAGGCCGAGGTTCTTCTACCAACACTTCACAAAATAAAGACAAAATAAAAAGGGAAGTCTTCGCTCTGTTAGCGGTATCCTTTCTCATGAGGAGCGGAAGTACACCTGCTCTTCTTCATCGTACAGGTTACATTACCCACTAAACAAAAGAGGTGCCACTTAGTGCTGCTACATTAAATAACTGACTGTTACAGCGTGTTACAATGACAGGTACTGTGTGAGCACATCAGCACATCTGGGAATGTGGTAACATGTCACCGTACACGTCTGAAACCTAACAAAGTTAACATGCTGGTTTTCTTGGCCAAGAACTTGTGTTAAGGGAATAACTAAGGTAGTAACTTGCCCTAACGGGTAGATATTTTTTCCTGATTTTATTTTCTCTTGATTTAGTGGACTGGCCCTACTCTATTTCAGTTTTGTCCCTCATACTATAGATCTCTGCACCTTGTTAGGCAGAGTCTAGGGCCTTGATGATTGTGATGAGAGACATTACAGTTAATTTAAAGTGCCATGTTTAATTTATATTTATTTAATTATTTAAGTTGTTTCCCCCTGGATGTTTTATTTATTTCAACTCTGCATGGTAAGAGATGTTTTGGTTGAGTTTACAAGAAAATAGTTTAAAGGGAGCAGGGGAAATTAAACTTTTATTTCATATAGTTATAATGTCTTATTTAAATTAATGTTCTGCTTAATTGGTTGGGTATTCATGTGCAGTTTGTTCAATAAAAGCATGTTTGAAATAATTTATTTCATTCTTTATTCAGTGGGCATTGGCTATTCAATGTTTGGGGTCTATGTTAGCAGTGTACCTATTAATGCAGAAACACTATTGTTAACTGTATAGTTAATAATATGCAAACTTCAATATTTGTTTATTTATCGCAAGTTATATCGTCATCGCAATATTGAACAGTGTTATCGCACATTGCAGATTTTCCTCATATCGTGCAGGCCTAGTGTTAAGTCACTATCTATCACTGAATGAGCCAACACCATGATGACTGAGCCTATGGCCCACTGATGAAAGCCCTTGCATTTGCTGTAATACCAAAGATGTACACTGGGTGTCGGTCACCCAGCAGTGGTTGGTGGGCCAGAGAGAGTAGGTGGATCGCATCATAATGAGCGGAATAAGTTAGCTTCATGTTAGACAATGAATAAGTATGTAGATAATGTTACTTTTATAGCAACCATTTTTTATTTGGTAAACATTAAGTGTCATAATTAATGTCCCAGAAGACATCATTCCCTTTATGCTTTCATGTGGTGTTGTTATGGAGGCGTGGCAAAGCTGCCAACTACCAGCTGACTGACGTCACACAGATCTGGATCTCCAGGAAGCAGTAAGGTCCAAAAATACACCTACAGTTGCTGCTTCTGGAAATCTTCGAGAACGCCACTTTAAGCTTTATTGATTCTGGCCACTTGGGTCATTAGAAAGTTGAAAACAAAACACTGAAATATTATATATTTAGCAAATAGCTGTCTGTTAACACATCCAGCAGACAGAGCAACATTAGCAATCATAAGGAGTCCTGTTTAAGGCTATCCAACTACATCCACTGTTCATTATCCTTCCAGCTCTGTTTTGTTATCATATCTCCCACTGCAGCTGCAAAATACATGCAAATATTCTGTTTTTTGTGCTGGGTGGGTGTACAGTAGGTTTGGCTTTAACTTGGCCTGCTTGTTGCACAAGCAGACAGAAGACATCAAAAAGTACACAAGAATACAACAAATACACACCCTGAGGCATCAATCAGTTTGTGCTTTGAGGCTGCAGGAAGCCTCTGTTAACTCTGCTTATTGAAGCTACGGTTAAAACTCCAAGGGATACAGGCATAAAGGAGTTTTTGAATTCATTCAGTTTGCACTGCTGACCCCTGTATCTCCTGCCTGACAGTAACAGCTCATACTGAGCAGACAACAGAAAATGAAATTTGAATGGTGTAAATTTAGAACAGTAGCAGTGTTCAGTTTTTTAGACCCAAATGTTAGGGTACAAGTCCCAGTACAGTACAACAATATCTATTTCTGTACTCTACAGGAGTGACCCCATTTGTGCGTTACATGTGGCTGATGGAAGGTTTGGAGGAAGCTGCCATCGTCCAGTGAATGTGGAGCAGTTTAAGTAGATGCTGGGACAGTAAAGAGGTTAAGAGAGAAGCTTCCTGTCACACAGGAAATCAATTGCACAACCATGCAGAGGGGAGGCATCTGATCTAATGTACAATCACTGAATCGATGCCCGGAAACTGGGACAGCATGAAGAGACAGAGGCAGAGAGGAAGGGAGACAGATAAGACAGGTAGAGAGAGATTTTCACTGGCAAGGAATGTTCTGAGATGTTCTGAGGTTTATCCACTGTCAAACAACAACAACAACAAAACTAAAGTACTGAAGCTAAGATTTTGGTGTGGAACATAAATGTCACATTGATTCGCTTTTCATTTAAATCACATTCACATTGCTCAACATACCAGAAAAGCTGCTCGCTCAACAATTCAAACATGTTGAGTAAAAGTGCTGAGGCTCACCTGCCCTCTCTCCTCCTGCAGCTCTGTCAGGTCACAGCACAAGGTCACTGACTCTGCTCAAGTGCATTAATTAGACATATGGCTGCCACGCTTCAAATAGGATAACGGCCCTCTTAAGGATGTGGATGTTCTCTGTTTGTCCCCTCCACTCCTCCTCCCATTCACCACCTGCATGCTTCTGCCCGCTGATAAACAGCCCAAGAAGGAGTGACTGCTAAAGTACAAGGACAAAATGAGAGACTGCTACAGATACTTTACTTCAGCCAAAATATGGAAACACTGTATATAGGAACTGCATATAGAAATGTTACGGAGTCAACTGCAGCTTTGAAACTTAGAAAACTTCCAGCTTATACTGAAGATAAGAAAACATACTGCGCAGTTCATAAAAGCAGTGTATGTTGACAGCATGTGCTTGAGTGAGGTAGCTAACTGTTATATCTCAACAACTATGTGATGGATTGTCACGAAAAAATATGGATTTTACTGACTTTGTTGATTCTCTGACCTTTCCTATAGCACCACCAGCTGGTCAAAGGTTTAATCAGTGAACTAGGTCAGCAACTACCATATGGATTGATACCAAACTTTCTACAGAGGATGTACTGTAATGACTTTGGTGATCTGCTGACTTGTCGAATGCCACCATGAGGTTGCCATTTTGTTTTGTACTGAAATCATTTAACGGTTGGATGGACTGCCATGAAATTTGGTACACACACTCGTTTTCCCTTCAGGATGCACTGTAATCACTTTGGATTGATCCTCTGACTTTTAACCGTGCCAGCTTTGCCAGATCTACAATAATCATTGTATTTGTACGATCATTTTTCCCTCTGTACGATCAACAAAAGTGGCATAAAGTATGATATGACCAGTTTGTGCTGCTTACATTGGTAGTTGGTTTTAGTCTTCACCGTCTCATTTCAAATAATTTTCTGACATGATCAGAACTGCAAAATATCTGTCTTCAGCTGTTGCAAATTATGGCATCACAGCCAATCAAAACTCTACACAGGCAATCTGTTCATGGATCAACCTCCATTTTACATGATTTCTCATGTAAATCAGCATCATATCAGTTTGCTGCCATTTATAAATCATCTGAGCGGACCTGTCCCTCTCAGACTACAATAATAAATGGAATACATTAAAATCAAACACAAGGAAAAAATACAAGACAATTTCATTATTTATACAGTCAAGGTTTCACATCTGAATCCTCACATAACACTTACCACAAGTTTTTGTTTTGTTAAATATTTTACAGGCTGATTTAAATTAGTCAAATGTTAATATAGACAATAATTATTTATTGTGTGCTGTTTATAATATGAATGTCTCCACATTATCCACACAGCATGTCTTCTGTTAACAGAATAGCCTTAACCTTCAAAATCAGACAAATAAGATCAAAATCTCTCCAATTCAGCAAAAATAAAACGTTTCTATAAAACGTCATGTAGTTGAGTCAACATCTAAATCAATCAGCTACTAGATCAGGCGATAGCCAGGCGTTTCCCATCATGCCATGGGACTTGCAGTCGGTGCCGCACCTGGCTCCAAAAACTGCAGCCGCCTCGATTCTGTGAGATTACCATTGCCAAAGTAAACATAACGTCAGAGCAAGTCGGGATCAAGTAACAGAAATCTAACCGGCATGTATTGTGCGGCCATTACTGCTGCACGATTCTGCGCAGGACTGGCTGATCTCGAACGAGCCTTATGTGTCTACCCACATCTTATGTGTCTATGTGTCTACCCACATCATGTCCATTCAGATCCTGTCTTATTTCCTTCCTGTTGAGTGGATGTCTTTCAGGTGTTGGTGTTATTGATTTAAGTGGATGTGACCTCTGAAGGATCTTCCTCCAGTCAAGCAGAGTGGCGGTAATCCTGACTGACATGATCCAGCTTTCACTCCTGCACATCATCCCTCCCATCACCATCATTCAACATGTTGGTGTGTGCACACATGCAAAATGAACAGATACACCTGCTGACACTCATGTTCTTACACACCTTTAAGCAAAACAGAAGGGCTGTAATCATGAATCAGTGCTCACCAGTGTCTTTAAATCAGTTAGTAACTGAGCTCTCAGCACCATTTGAAATGAAACTTTTAATTATTTATAGCTGCTGAATGTCTGGAGGAGTCTTCTGTGGCTGAGAAGCTACCCAGAGCAGAGATATCAATGTCGGAGTGGAGGATTAAATATTAAATATCAGCTATTAGCTCCAGACTGAAATCCTCAGCAGCACTTTCTCTTCTGGCATAAAAAGCTTACTCGTCTGCGCTGTAAGATGAAAGCTTTGCGTCTCTAAAAACTGTTACACATGGTATCCAAAAAGTCAGCTTTTCTGTCAGTCAGAAAAACAGCCTCATCTTCGGATTGGAGGCTGTGTGGTTTTGCATTTGTACTAACAGTATTCAGGTGAAACAAAAGAGGGCACAGAGAGTGTCCAGTCACACAGCGGCGTGCTCACAGCTCTATTTTTACCTCAGTGGTGGCATCAGAGCTGTAAGAGGGCGACGCAACCTGAAGGGTCTGACTTTCTGCTGAGAGTCGGACTTATAACAGCAGCCAGTGTGCAGGGGTAAGACTAATGTTAGTTTCCTGCAGTCAAGATGTGTGCAGAGGACACAGAACTGAGGCAATTTGGAATCTCCAGTGTTCTTCCTTTATTTGCTTTGAGTATTGGCCGGTTTCTAAAGGACAATTTTAAGAGCTGTTTCATGCTACCTGGAATTCAATTTGGGACCAATTTAAAATCCCATAGTAAGAAATCAGATGCAGCTTTTCTCTGACTGAATATACATAAAGAAACCTGGAGAACTAGCTTGCAAAAAGTCGGATACAAAAATGGGACATCCGTTAATTAAGTTGCTAAACATGAATGAGACACAAAGATTATAATGTTCTGTAATATTGAGGTTCACAGTTCATTAGTGATCCTGTAAACAATTGTAAGGAAACATCTCACCTCACTTAAGCAGCTGTTGGTCATGTCTGCCTTTAGGCCTTTAGGCCAACATGGGTGAAAGGTCTGTAAAGTGCTCGGAAAATTACTGGAAATTTACTCATCACATAGTTACTGGAATCTAGAATTCCACAAAAACTGTGCAAACTCCATATGGCAATGAAGATCATGTGATATTATTAAACCTTCCACAACAGCTTCTAAATGGAATTTACATTCTTATACCTATGCAGCTGAGTAGGTCGATTGCAAGTCACTCACGAAATGACAAATGAAATGACCATTACAGTGTACCAGCAACAGGCGAGTCATACGCTCGCTGCTTAGTTAGGTTTATGATGAAGGGATAAAGGGAAATACTGTACTGTCCTCTTTGTGGATCTAACAAAGCTTTTGATACTGTTGACCATGCTTTGCTCTTACAGAGGTTAAGTGATGTTGGTTTTGATTGTTATTCCTGTAGTTGGTTCACGGACTACCTGTCTCATAGACAACAATGTGTGACTGTAGGAAACAATCAATCCATGTTTTCTAAAGGGGTTCCGCAATGTTCAATACTGGGTCCTGTCTTATTTACAATCTGTATTAACAATATTACATCCTCTATAACAAATTGTAACGCCCATCTTTATGCTGATGATACAGTCCTGTACTGCTGTGCTAAAACTGCACATAAAACCATTACAATTCTCCAGCAAGCCTTTGACAAACTGCAAGATTCTCTTTTTAACCTGAAATTAGTCCTCAATGCAAACAAAACCAAACTGATGTTATTCTCAAGAGCCAGAGATATCGCTGATATTGGTAACAGGACACAGTATTGAAAGGGTTTCTGAATACAAATATTTGGGTATCTGGTTGGATCAGAAACTCACATTTAAATTTCATATTAACACACTTGTTAGCAAGCTAAGACAAACAATTGGTTATTTATACAGAAACAGAACTACTTTTCCCATATTCTGTAGGAAACAGATCATTGAAGCTGTCTTTTTATCTGTCCTGGATTATGGTGATGTTATCTATAGACATACCTCTGTCTCCACTCCACTAGACTGGGTTTATCACTCCACCCTGATTCATTACTGGTGACTGTTATTCCATTCATCATTGTATTCTATATGAAAAAGTTGGATGGACACCTTTAACTGTAAAACATGACAGCCATTGGTTTCTGTTTCTTTTTAAAGCCTTGAAGGGCAAAATGCCACCATATATCAGCTCTTTATTAAACTGGTCACAGAGTCAACACGCTCTATTGATTGTTCCCTGGGTAAACACTAAATTTGGGAAAACTGCTTTCAGTTTCAGTGCTCCATACACTTGGAACATTTTACAACGTACATTTAAACTTGATATAGTCATACCTATAGGTCAGTTTAAGACTATGATTACAAACTGCTCAGCATTTGAATGTAACTGTTTTTAACTACGTGCTGTCCTGTATGGTTGACTGCCATTTATCCGTTATGCACCTCTGTTTTATTTTTGTTTTGTCATGTTCGTTTTCTTGCAGTTTATCATTTTCAGCACTTTTTTCCCGTTTTATTTGTAAACTGTCATATTGCTTCATTTATTCGCTCTGTGATTATGTTTGTTGTTTCTGTTTGTTACCATATTTTTGCACCTATTCTTTTTTTTTATTTGTGGTCTTGAGTTTTCGAGTTTAAATAAAGGTTGAATGAATGAATGCAAGAAAACTACTTGGTTGGGTCTAGGCACCGAAACTACTTTGTTAGGTTTAGGAAACATCGTGGTTTTGGTTAAAATAACTGTTACTTATGTTACTTCCATTACCAACGTACCTACATTATATAAGTAGCTGCAATTACATTTTGTATGCTGTGTACCTTCACTTTATTCATAGACAAACAAACAGTTGTCTCCTGGGTGAAAATCCTGTGATTGTTTGACCCAACCATACAGTACTTCTCTGGCCTCCTGTGGACTTTGTCAATCTTTATAGTACTTTGCCTGACTTCCTTCTTTACTGCTGTAATAATTACTTGCGGTCACTGCCTAACAAGAAAGGTCACCTATGGGTCATTATCAGCTGCTTTCATGGTCGACCTTTACGGTTGTTTTTTCCAATGAGGATGGCCTGTAATTGGACCATGTGAAGAGATTGTTTTCTCACCCTCTGTAATATTGTTTTCTTTTTTAAGGTTTGGAAATTAATCAGTATTATTGACTCTAAATTAACTTTGTCCTTAAGAAAATGGTCTACAAGTCTAAACAGGCTAAACATTGAACACACAGACTTGGAAATTAAAACTTGTTAAACCTACAATACTGGATTACCAACACATCTTCCTGAATCAATTAGGTTTTTTTTTTATCAGTTAGCAATAACTAATTTTTAATAAATAAAAAAGTGTGTAAGTAATATTGTCATAATAAACTCACCAGAGGCCCACAGCTCATTGTGCCTCTGGGTTATTACCTTAATCTCTGTCTAGACGATCCAAATGGGGGCAATCTCTAATGACTCAAGCCTTTTAAATTCCTCTCTTGCTGATAAGAGCTATTACGAGAGCAGGTAATCACTGACTCTGTGATTGAGCTGTGAAAGTATCAAGTTTTTCACAAACCTCAAACCAGTTGAGCTTCCCAAGGAAATGCAGTCATTGCTGGGCTGTTTGTAGATTTTCATGGTGGTATCAGTCAGTCACCTGATTAACCGTTATTTCTAGCTCAGAACCCCTTCCATGGCCTGTCCCTCTTGTAACAGTAAAAAGGGACAGGCCGTGTCAGTCCAAATAAGCAACTAAACAAGTTACCATGAGTTATCATATAATAGCCTTTCAAATTAAAACAGTATAGTGCAGGTTTCAGGAAATATATTATCCATTAACTGGGGAACAGGGTACACTAGGAATAAAAGCCTGTCTGTATTAAAAGCCTGGTTCTCTCTGCTGTTGAGGCGACAAATTACGTTTACGGTTTTAAACATGCAGGATGTAATTTCTGCTGCTCAAGGTCTCAATCAAAACAAAACAAAAGATGTAACTAGCAAAATTACAGATTGAGGATGACATTGTTGGAAACATTTGTGATAATGTAAGTATTAACTGACACGGTCATGCCCGTTGTCTTCCTTTTAGTTTGTAGACATTAGCTAGCATTAGCCACTAAAAGCTAGTCAAAGCAGTCTGAGTACAGCAAAATGTCTGAATGAAAGTGTGTTTTATAATTTATGAATTGTATGAGGAAGAATTTGTTCTTTTTAAAGTTACCTAATCTGGCATTATGTTTTTTGTGTGTTACATGTTTTACATATACAGTATATAATAAATAATTGTTTACATTATATAATATGCTGGAACAAAGTTCATTGCATGGAACGTAATCTGAACATAATTTAAAATATTTTTTGTTTTGCATATATTTACAAATATGTGATATGTTCTGATTTCATAAAATGTTGTGATATCAATGTCGGCTGTATCGCTGATGTTTTTTATTAAGATATATATTATATATCACTATAAGAGTGGAATTATAATGTATTTTTTTATTTTAAAAAATCTTTATGTAAAAATTACTTAGTTAGGAAAGTTACATTTTGAGTTCATAGTCTGGAAACTTTCTAAGCACCAGCAGTGACTGCGACCTGCCTACCAACTAAACTGACTCCTGCTCTGATGTCTAATCTAAAATGTGTTCCCAGCTTTGAAGGAGTGTGTTGGTTGAATCAAGAGCTGCCACTGCCTGAGGTTAGAGCTGTGATTACAGTGAAGCCTACTCATGTCTGGGTTTGCATATATTTACCTGCCTTATTAGTGCCAACTTAATACAACATGGACAAGAGGCCAGTAGGGCTCAAGAGGTCATTTTCATCACTTTTTAAATCAGGATTGACTAAGCACTCTCACTCCTCACACACAGTTAGGGATGTGTTAACAGCTGGGACTTTGCTCAGCAAATTTGTAGAGTAAAGTTTGATTAGACAACTTGTACTAATGTTGAAAACCGCACTGTCCTGTGTAACAACAAACTAAAATAAAACTTTTATAGTCACCTATACTGTGGCTGTTATCTCCAACATCGTGTACTTGCATGCTCTCAATAGTAATGTTGTGTAATAGACCTAACATCAAGCAGTCTGTTTGATCACATGTGCTATAATATAATACAAATTTAATTAGGCTCAACAGCCAAAGGACATAAAGCTATTCACACCAAGCCAAAACATGTTGGTGTTTAATATTAAAGCCCTGCAGACAGCTCCATTGAAGATGTGCTGATTCAGTTGTTTTCTATCTGTTCTCATCACTTTGTCCAGTCAGCGTCTGAGGATACCTGGAGGACAGATCAAGTAGAACTGTATCCTTGTTTTTCATGCAAATTCCCCCTTCTAAACATAAGTTCCTGGGGGAAAGTTTTACTTTTTAACATTTATCATCCACTGTTTAAAATGAGAAAACATCAAATTGATGCAATTTAAAAAAACTGTTAAAGGTTGCTATGAGCAGTAAAGCAGACATGTGACTTAAACCAACATTATGTCACTGTTTTACCTTAAGATAACGCTTCAAAATCATTTTGATGGTACAGTGTCTTCTGATAGGGTGAATGGTGTCTCTGTCTCAGCCACTCCGGCCCCCATCACTTGTTTCTACACTGTGTCACTTCAGTGAGATGGTAGGATCACAGCGTTACATACATGTTTACTTCAGGAAATGTTTTCAAGACATAACATTGTTGTAATGTAATGAGTTTTGTTTGTAGTTAGCACCTACATTATGTCTCACAAATTGTTACAGACCTTTGATTTGTATTTAAGACAGTGGTGTTGCACTCAGAAACTGTGGGCGGCGCTAAATCGCACAAAATGCCAATTTCTACATAATGTTGCTTTAAGTCATTTGGTCCAAGTCTCAAACAAGTCCCAAGTCAATTTTCAAGTCTATTCAAGTCAAGTAACTGGTTCTGTCAAGTCAAGTCATTGTTTCGCCCCAAGATACTCCAGTCTTACCTGCAGTATCCAGTGTTTATAAAGATAAAGATAAAGTTTAAAGTATTTCACCTGTTCAAACAGCGTGGTAATTAATTGAATTCAATTATTGGTATTCAGTGAAATAAATGTAATCAAACAAAGAACAAATAACTTTATAAAAGCTTGATTATTACATTTCTTCTTCATAAAAAAAATCCCTCCTCGTCTCTTAGCCACATTACAACTAAGTAAACTAAAAACATGAAATGAACACAGACAAGTCATTCGCGTCATCATGTCTCAAGTCGAGTCACAAGTCTTTAACTTCTAAGTTTAAAACAAGCATACAGAGGCACAATCTCCACAAAATAACATTAGCACAGAATTGGACTTTAAAAGTATTTGGTTGCTCCAACATGGCTCTGGTGGTCATGAGACTCCGATCAGTCAGATCATGGTTTGCCCGAGTCAACTCTTAGAGGATTGTGAAGCGGAATCATCTAGGTGTAACGGCTGCTCAATAGATGCCAGCCGCACAAGTTTAAAGAGCGGGTGGGAAGGGGAAGCCATTTCAGCACAATAATAATGTTTGCCAGGAGCTCCATGACGTACAAGGTCACACCGATCTATGACAGGCCAGGGTTGTGTAAGGCTGGGTCAGTGGAAAAGTTCTGTCTGGGCTGATGCATCACTCTGCACTCTCTGGCAAACGTTAATGGATTAGTTAGTGGATTCTGGGAGAACATTACCTGTCCTGATGCATAGTGCCAGCTGTTGCTCTGAATATGAATAATCTTCTGGGGATGTTTCTCATTGAGTGAGCTGGGCCCTTCAGTTCCAATAAGGGAAATCTAAACGCTACATCAAACAATATTTTAGAAAAGAATGTTCTTCTAACTTTGAATCAACAGTATGTAGAAGGGCCTCTCCAGTTTCTACATGACAAGAACCAGAACCATAAAGAAATGTTTGTCCTAGTGTGTTGTGGGGGAACTTTACTGGCCAGCACAGAGTGTTGGACCCACCCCACTTAAGCTGGGAAAGTTTTCCCAGAAGAGTGGAGGTTGTTATAGCAACAATGGCTACGGTTTTGTAATGTCATGATCACCATTCACACAGAGATTTAACGTTGTGGAGATTTAGTGTACGTTAGTTGTACAGTACATTGGAACTAAACAGATTCTGTGTCTGATCACTTGTGACCTACTGGTGTCACTACAATCATAGCTCACTACAACCTTCACCAACATTCACACACCATGACTTTTATTTTTTTGGCTCAAGCTGAATGGCACAGTTGGATGGTCCGGGCAATCACACAGAAAAATATAACCAAATGTCTATTCTTGTGGTTTTGTTTCTATGGTCCGCTCAGAGGCCTGCAGGGTGGCTGCCAGCAGGGCAGACGGGCAGACAGTGTGTGGCCACCAGCAGTACACTGAGAGAGGAGGGGAGTGTTTGCCGGACTCCTTCCTGAACCAAACGGAGAACCAGATGTCGAGGAGCAAAGCTCAGTGGAGCGTGCTGAGGGAATGAATGGTTTCCTGATCAAACCACAATCACTTCCGTCAGAGACACATGGTTTTATTACAGTGCCCACTGAATACAGGCCATAACCCAGAGCCTCAACAGCAGTGATTACCCTGTCTGAGTGGGTATGAAGATGTAAAGCCAAATCATGTAGTGAGATAAGAGGTTATCATTCTGCAGGAGAATTTTAGAATAGATCTTAAAGGGGCTCTATGTAGCAATTTGTAGTAATTTACATGTATTCATTCCTTTTTTATTGGCCATATGTGAGCAGACTGGAACATGACATGGAGAATGAGACCTCCTTGTCTCTCTCAGTTGCCTACAAGCCTGTGGACGATTTGCTGAAGTTGTTTAAGGTTGCGAACTGTGGATTGCTTAGTGAAGGACTTGGATTTTCCGTGACAGTCCAACGGATGTGACTTGACTTGTTGCTATGGTGGTTATCAGGCGTGTGTAGTAACGTGTTACATGTAGGCTGTAATGAGAAAAACAAACAAAAAAACTGTACTTTACTCGAGTGTATTTTTGAGCCCGTAATCTAATTGTTACTTTATTTGCCATTTCTGCCTTCGTTACAACTATTAACTATGAGCAGCTCTCCTGCAGATTAACAAGTGCTTGCTGTACCTCCAGAAAAACACACAAATCTGTTTTTAAAAAAACTCATCTTCTAACCTCTTAAAGGAAATTGAACTTGCACATACAGAAGGTTAAAATGTAGTTAGCTAGCTAACGTTAACTAACTACATGTTTCATGTATGAGGACAATGAGGACATCTTGTAGCTAGTGGTCCCATGGACTTTTTAAAGCAGTTAACATTACTTTCATAATTGCAATTACTGGAAATTGCTGGTAATTGCATTACTTTCATAATTGCAATTCATATATATATATATTATATATATATATATATATATATATATATATATATATATATATATATATATATATATATATTAAAATGGAAAGTAACTTCTACTTTAAGCTTTTTATTAACCCAGCACTTTTTTACTTTTACTTTAGTATAGATTTTCAGTTTTCTACCACCACTGGCTGTTTCTTATTATGCAACTTGACCATTATTAAGGCATAAATTAAAGTACTGTTTAATATGGGGGGAAAATGTAATATTCAATCTGTAATGTTCTGTTTGAATTGTAGCTTCACAGTGTATGAACTCAACAGTTCATGTCTTGTGCCTCACTGATGTTAGTAATAGCTTCTTTAGCAACATGATAAGATGTAAATGGTAGAACGGTGGCCAACCCGTTCTACAATCCGAATGCATCAGTATTTGACGAGTTGGGAATGAGACTCAAAAATCAACTTTCCTTGTCAATAGGACCTTTAAGATGTCGCTGCGAGATGTCTGTCTCCTATCCTTTACAGTGGAGGAATCACATTTAAAAGAGTGTCACTGTGACTGGAACTGCTAACAATAATAATCTGTGGATTATCCAAACTAATGGGGACACTTTTTCTGGAAGGCACATGCTGTTGGAGGCTTTAATTAGCTTTTAAATGTCCTCAAATGGCCCGATACTACTGCCACTGCTCAACTCTACTTATATTGAACTGGTAGACAACTGATCTTCTACCCGATATTTCCATTCATTGCACTTTTATTCCTAAAAATGATCATTTTAGCACTTACATGTTATGAGGTGGATACAGAAGCTATAACCAACATCTGACTGAGTTTAACTCTGATTGTTGCAACCTCATACACAGATTGAGCTGAGGGGAATTTGAGAAGGTAAACACAGCACGTGTTATTTTTAGCTTCATGGATTATGATCCTGACATGGCAGGCCTAGTTTTGTTCTGCACAAATGACTGATACAAATAATATCTCATTCATATATCAGTTCCAATCTCTATCCACCATGATTTAAAATCTCTCTTTTTTTCTTTTTTTTGGGAGTGAGGTATATTTAGTTTTATAATGAAGAACAACTCATCTTGAGGGCAAAATCATGTTTCCACACATTACATGAAGCTGTTGCTCCTGGTCTGCCATCCTCCATTTTAATAGCCATCCTCCATTAGTGACCACAAAGTGTAACAGCGCAGACATCCAATAACCAATATGTCAGCAGCAGCATTCACATAATGAACGGACCCGTTGACTCTAACACACCATGACATCTACTCTGAACACATTGTGACCATGAAGGTTTTTCTGCTGTGATCACATAACACAAAAAGTACATCTGTCTTTTCTGACATGATGAATGTGCCACTATTTCTTAATCAGGAACATTTACCAAGATGATCATTGTGACCACAGATAACAGTCTCTATTGCAGTTGCTAAGCTGAGGATGTACTACAGTGCGTACACACTGATGTGTACTAATAAGCATGCAAAGATGTGTGGAACATGCAGTTCCCACCAGACTGACTCAGACGATCACAAAGGATGCCAGGCTGCTATTTCAAAGTGGCTCGGCAACAGTAATAGGTAATTCACACACTGAGGGAAAAAAAGTGTGTGTGTGTGTGTGTGTGTGTGTGTGTGTGTGTGTGTGTGTGTGTGTGTGGGATGGTAGAACATGCTTTGATGCTCCATTTCCTCATGGGTATAGTAATATCAACCAATGAGGGTGAGATGTACCTGAAATCACCCAATCCAGACCAATATGAGATCAACATGATTGTCGGTAATCCTGTTCTTGACTTTTATCATTCACTTGATGAATTATCGGGAAAAATAACGAATCGCCGTTTTGTAAATGAAAAAAGAACATCGAGGTCCACTTTCTAGCTTTTTTCAGAGCATGTTTTCATCTGTGGATGAAGTTTGCTCTGTTGTCATGGAGATGGCTTAGTTGTCTTGACATCATGTATGGGATTTCGGTCATGTGACAACAGGTGATCGTATATAAAAGCTCCAGGAAAAGCTAGTTAGTAGACCTTCTTTCAAGGTTCAGGTCTCACGCTGAAATAAGTTGTATAATACGTATACATATACATATATATATATATATATATATATATATATATATATATATATATATATATATATACATATATGTATATATATATATATATATATATATATATATATATATATATATATATATATACATATGTATATATATATATATATATATATATATATATATATATATATATATATATATATATTGTGTTATTGTGTTAAAAGGTTGTGATTAACACATAGTAGACCTTAATGTTACCACAAAGAGCATTAGCTACTGCTTGAAAGTATTACTTTTGAGAGAAAAATGCAAAATTTAAAATGCTGTAATGTGATCATGGCTATTTTGTTTTGGTTTTGTTTTTGTTTTTACATGCTCTTAAAGGAAAAGTTCACCCAAAAATGAAAATTCAGTCATTATCTACTCACCCCCATGCTGATGGAAAGTCGGGTGAAGTTCCTCAGTCCGCAAAACATTTCTGGAGCTTCACAGCAAAACAGTTTTGCAGCATTCTCCTGAACAACTGAAGACGATGGGGACCTGTTTTCAAATGGAAAAAACAACGAAAAAAACCCCCAAAATAGCTCTATACAGGTCATCTGGCGTGTATGTCTCCAGAAGCCCCTAGATCCCAAATTCATTTGAAAAGACACAATTTACACCCTTGTTGAGTGGTCGAAGCACCCACTTCAGACATGGTGCGCAAGCTTTTTAGCTTAGAGACTACAGTGAAGATTAAAAAGGGTGTCAAAAACGTCTTTTGAAATTTATCTGACATCTCAGGTCTTCAGAAGGCTTACATTACCTTGGCAGAGCTGTATGGAGCCATTTCATGTTCTTCTTCTGTTGTTTTTTTCCCCCATCTACTTCAGTTGTTTAGGAGAATGCTGCAAATCTATTTTGCTGTGAAGCTCCACAGATGTTTCATGGACTGCATAACTTCACCCGGTTTCCATTGGCATGAGGGTGAGTAGATAATGACTGAATTTTCCTTTTTGGGTGAACTTATCCTTTAATTTGAAATAGCTGTATTAACATTGTGATGCAGCACCAAACAGAAGTCCTTCCTCTACTCTGAGTTAAACACAAGTGAATGAGCTTGAGAGGTTTGGCAAAGCTCATATTGTTTGTTGTGTTGGGTTGTGATGCATGGAAAAACATTAAAAGAATGAGGAAACGTGTCATGCTGGAGTTGTCTCACCAACACAGTGTGTCTCCTGGAATAGGTTGCCACCAACTGCTGTTGAGGGGATTGTCATTTTCAGGGTCTGGCTTTGCTCCCAGCCTAATTCCCAGTATCTGTTGTGATTTAAAAATTATTTCTAAATAGATATTTGTCAGATGGACAAATCACCCTGTTGCTGTGCTATTCATGTTTTTGATTAATTGCACGTTTAGGTAAATGATGAATTTTGCTTGTCACTGCGAAATGAATATGTGAAAACACTGGACTGACTGATTGACAGAATGGAACGGATGGACGGAGATGCCATAGATAAATCCACACAGGCTGAATAAAGGAGAGACCTGTGTGGCACGGTATGGTACGTTATGTAGGGAGGTACAGTGGCTTCACGATCCTACGTACATGGTCTGCAGGAGGCTCTGTGGAACCGTGCAGCCAGCCTTGGGAGGGAAGTTCCAAAACAATCCAGGCCCCATCTAGCAGCGGGTATAAAAATACAAGAGACAAGATCTACTGTACTGGTGTTGCTGCATTGCAGGTGCAAAGGCAGTAAAAAGATTCACAGAAATATAAGAGGAGACTTCATGCAATAAAACTACACAGAGCAGATAGGAAGTATTAATAGGATCCTGGGGAAATGGCCATAAAAGACAGGGAAGAAAAATGTGAAGGTTAACAATTTATTTTACAATTTATAGAAAAAGACTGTTCTGTGTGAAGTGATGATGTTATTCTAGTTATGAGATAATTAATGAAAAGAAAAGTAGCTTGCACAGTCCTTAGAAATCCACTGTGAGGACCTTAAAGCTGCATTAACTACAGCTAGCTACTAATCAGCCTCTAATAGTGGTCAGAACAACACAGACTGTAATTTACATTAATAATACTGTTGTTCAATCATTTCCTAATGGACGCTAGCTAATTAGAGCAGAGATCCAAGAAAAACATCTAGCAAAGAGCAAATATATCAGCATGCAACACACGGTAAAAACAACACAGTGTTTGCCAGTGTCCCACTTGTAGTGCCAGCCTCCATTGTTTAGCTGTTCAAAATGCCAGTGGGTGGGAGGGGGGCCGGAGGTTGAGGGGTTGAGAGTGGAGTTTTTGGGGCTTCAAGGAGCAAGAAGAGTTGCTCCAAAACAGAAAGAACTGGAACAAAAATCAATGACTCATGGCTATTGATCGGAAACTGACTAATATCCTCAGAGCTGTTGCTGTCAGGTGGTGCCATTACTGACTGGAACACATCACAATCACATATCCTAAAAACATCGATAACATTTTCCCTGCTTTTTAATGAACCAATCCAGATAGTGTTCCAGATAGTGTTCTCTATCAACCGTTAACTTAAAGCAGCTACAAGGAACTTTCATTTTGTTGTTGATTCTGGCGGAGCCTGTGGACAAAAGTGGTATGAGCAAAAAGATCTTGATTCGGCTAACAATGCTAATTTTCTTTTTAAAACACAGCTGTTAGCAGGATGCATAGTGATGAGGTAATCTATCTATTTGTAGCTATGGATCACTAATACTTGTAATATGACGATGCCGAAACAAGTAAACTTTGTTTTAGTGCCATTCATACACCTTGTTATATGTAGCCTACAGCTAGCAGATTTGGTTGAGCAGCTTCTTTCCTGGGGCTGAGACAGCTCACATAATTTCTAGCGTTCAGTCATAATAAACTGGTTTTATTTCAGACTAAAGATTTTGCAGAGAATCAGACCAGGTAACAGGCTTGTGTCCTCACTGATGGTCTCAGTATCAAATTAAACTGTTTCATAACCAGTTGAAACTTTTAGACTGTCCTTCCCTTATCAACTCCCAACACTTTGGAAAACCAGTCATGCAGTTAAGCTTGTATTTCACTCGAAAAGAGACAGCGTGCTAACTTGTTAGACAGCCTACCTTGCTAAAGTTAGTCTTGAGTCCTACTAAAGGTTACTTTTTGTTCATGCTATTTTAGTACTTATCGCATGACTTGGGATGTTCATCCTGCAGCACAGGTCCAGCTAACTTTAGCTGTCTCTCCTTTATGGGTCGAGTTATGGCAAGACTGTCATAATTGTGACCCGGAGATAAAAAAAAATCAAGACAGAAGTAATTAACACAGGAAGTTGCATAGTAACTTAGGATGTGTAACAGCTAACAATGTTTTCTAACAATGGTAGGGATTATGTATTTTTGTAGGGTAACCCAGAAGTTAGCATTGCCCTGGTTCCCTCAACAAAAAAGTCAATGGGATTTTTCAATTGGACTTTGGATTATTGTAGAAAATAAGATCTGTGGCAAGTTTATGATACTCACACATTCTGTTCAGTAAGATGATCTTCACAAATGGACACCACCTTTAATGATTTTTGAAGCGTAAATGCAATCGCGAGAACTAAAAAGCTAACGTTAGGCTATAAGCGAACTAGCTACATCATGGTCGTATGTCCTACTACGCTACACTATACACACTTTACTACTGACCACTCTACAAGTTGTAAAGTGAGAGTTTTAAGTGGCTTACGTGTTTTATGTCGTAGAATAAACATGAAAACCCCTGAATCAAGTGTTAACCACAGATCTTATATCAGTCATCTAACAGAAAACCCATTCAAAAAAAACCATTGACTTTGAGACGAGGGAACTGGAGGTTCAAAAATGTTAAACTTCCAAATGTATATCTTGACCAAGTATGTTTACATGTCAAAAGAGTCTTTAAGAACGACTTTTTAAGAAATAAACTAATTTAATTCCTGTTTGACTTAAATTCTACTGTAGTTTCTTGCTCGCTCATATTTGTGGAAGGATCTGGTAAAAAAATTAGCGATCTTAAAACCCCCAAATATTCTTTCTTCAAATATGGTCTCACAGAAGCAATGATGAGGCTAACATTGCTGCGTGGCTCCGTGTCGCTCATGTAGGAACAACAGCAGGAGTCTATTGCTCTTTGTAATTCTATTTATAAACCCAGAGCTGAGAAACAGACCTGCTCCCAGAAGGCAAGCTCAGCTTCAGTGGCTGTTTCATGTGCTGAAGGAGCAGCGCAGAAGTGAAAAAATGACAATAAGTTTTATAGCTTTAAAAAAGGGTGTAAATAAACCACTCCTTGCAAGGAAACTATAAGGGCAGCAGAGTTCTGGATCCTACTGAGAAATTATATAAGACTACATGAAAATGGGGCATTGACATTGTTGCATTTACAAAGGTTTCGGGTGGGATACAACAATTCAGTTCATCCTTCTGCTAAGAGAGGAAAATGTGAGTTTAAGATCATTAGTTACAACCTTATAGAGTACAGGCATTTAAAACATCTAAGTGCCAGCCTCAGTCTTTCAGTGGTTGCCAGCAGCATTCAGTAAATGCAGGGAGATTCGGGGCACCACTAAAGCCTGCACCAAATTCAATCAACTTTTATGACTTTCACCTCATCATTCACTCACCTTGTCTGCTGCAAACCAAGCATTATGTTTTAAACACACACTGCTGCCTCGTCTCTGCAGTTATATGCCACTTAAAACTTTAATCTGTGGTTGTTTGAAAGTGGACTTTTTCTAGAAGCAGCAAACTTCAACATATCAACCGACCTTGATTATTTCACTGTAAATACAAATATAATACATTGTAAAAGACACAAGCACATACTGATGTTTTTAGTTTTGGTGAGAGGCTCTGCTGTACTGTAAATGGCGCACTTTCTTACATGCAGAGTCAATAAATTTAACCTGTTTACATGCTATTCACGCCACTGCAGAAGCTTGCGATGGGAGGTGTGTGTGTGTGTGTGTGTGTGTGTGTGTGTTTGTGTGTGTGTGTGTGTGTGTGTGCGTGTGTGTGCAGTAGGGGGGCGTAAAGTATAGGGTACAAAGCCTCAGCAGCAGTATTCACACACATTGTGCCAAAAATCCTGTCCTCATTTTTAATATCCTCCTCCGTCTGTCATTGTCTCTCAGAATACAGCCACAGCATATGGGACTTTACGTCTTACTTTCCTGGACAGATTAAGGACAAAGTGAAAATATTATGCTAATGTCAGCTTCACGAACAGTTTTAGCCTTAATCTTAGTACAAAAACACTCCAACTGCTCCACACACATTTTCCAATAGAAACTGTTAAAAAATCATGCTCCAGATAGAAAAAGCTTTACTGTACCTGTGGTGTAGTTCAGAGCGTCTCCGGTGGGTACAGTCTGGTTTAGCTGTTTTTTGGTTTCTGTGCCCGCGTGTGCGTTCCTCAGGCTACTAAGGACTGGAGGAGAGTACGTCGGCGAGTGTTTGTGTCTGTGGGTGCACTAGACAAAATGAGAGAGAGAGAGAAAGAGAGATGCAGAGTCCACCTCTCTCTATGTCTCTTTCTCCATCTCCCTCCCCTTCCTGATAATAAACAGTGAGCACGTGGCTTCACCAGTGATGCAGCACACTGAAGATCAAAACATTGAAAAGTGAGGAGGGGAGTGTCAAGGGAGGAGAAGAAGGGAGGGAAAGACCCGAAGAAGAAGAAGACATGGAGGCAAGAAGAGGAGGAGAGGAGACGTAAAAGAAAAAAGGGAACGTTGAGTTTGGCTGTAAATGAGATGTGTGTATATGAGCTTAGAAATCTGTCCTGTGTATGTGTGTGTGTGTGTGTGTGTGTGTGAGTGTGTGTGTGTGAGTGTGAGTGTGTTCATCTTGTTGTTGAAAGCAGGACACTGCAGTTGGCCGACATGAGCTTTGAAATTACTCATGCTTTTTAGAACACGCTGACAAAATGGGAATAAATGCACTTTCAATCCAAAATAAAATACCGTCATCCAATTCTGACACCCAGGGACTCCATATCAGCTCGCAGACATCCTCACACACACACACACACACACACAAACACACACATACACACACACACATACACACACACAGGCAGACAAACATAACTGCCTGCAGGCTACCAGAAGAGCTTTGTTGTCTGGTTAAAGCTACCGTCAAAGGGGCTGACCATGTTTGGGCAACTGGGGCATGAAGTGATGTGAACAGTGATAGCTACATCATCCATGTGGCTCTGACTTTAGAAGTCCATGCTAAAACTTTAGTATACACTACACTGAATATAATATGTCATAAGGGATATTTCGGCCGTGTAAAACTCAGACCAAAAAAACTGATTGTACAAGACTACAGACGTTTCCACCTTCCTTTTCAGATAATTTAGGAGAGAAGGGTTTAGACTGATGTGTGAGGATGGCCATATCCGCCCCTTCTTCGCACCTTATATTGCTGTGTTGTTATGGACTTTTTCTTTCAAGACCCGCCCTATTCTGGCACTGATTGGTTGACTACAACCGGGCTGCACTGTCATTGGTTCGCTAACGAGCTGCAACTGCAACAGCCAAAGAGGTCAGTGTGTTTACTGGGGAAACTACAGCTCACAATCTGCTGTATCAGCCCCGCCGCTGGCTATTTGTTTTACAAACCAATCGCAAGAATAACACACACTACCCTTTAACACCAGACAACCACCAAACATACAGTTAGGAAATAGCACACTAGCTAACTAATTCTTGTCTGATTTGTGGTGTGATTAAACAGTAAATTCATCATGGCCTGCTGACCTCCCTCGCGCTTGTTGGCCAGTGGACTAGCAGGGCCACGAAGATCTGTCAGATTTATTTTGTTTGATGGGAAAAAGACGCCTATCAGTTGAACTCCATCCCTTTTCTTGCCGTCTCCCGCTGAAAAAATTGCAGAGGCTTTTGTCACCAGAAAACGATAGATGCAAGTCAAGCAGAGGTGGATGTGGGCAAGAAAACCAGTGGGATCCATAACAACTAGACATTGCTGTTGTCCAAAGCATTAAAGTAAAGTTTGAGTCTCATTCCCAACTTGTCAAAAAAATGACACTTTGGGATTGCAGGACGGGTCGGCCACAATTCAAAAGCGCTGGTTTTGGACGAGCTGAGAAACCCAGAGCGTCATTATTTGATAAGTTGAGAATGAGACTCAAAAAAGTTACACAAGAAATGCAGGACTGACCGGCAACATAAGAAAAGGGAGGCATAAAAAGCTGAAAGATTTCAACTTTATGCAAATGAGAGCTAAACTAAACTGAATCCACAGTGATTTTGGAAAAACCAACAAAGAAAAGCGATGTGTTGGTTGCCCGGGAGGTTTAATCAGTTGGTTAAATATCTGCAGAGGAAATTACAGTAGTCTCGGGGATTCCACTTTTGTATGACCTTTGTCTCAGTGATTATGGATCCAGACAAAAATGAAGTCCTATTTTGCACAAAGTCATGTAAATTATGGGAGACAGTTCAGGTGCATTGGTACTATGGTGGAGGCATTCAAATAAAATAGAAAATCCATATAAGTTCATTCTTTTTGGTGAGCAAAATCAGTTTTTACCAAGCCCCTGGGAAACATACAGAATCATGACAAAAGAAGCAGCTGTAAAACAATAAACTAACTTTTCTCAACTTCACACCCACTCCCAAATGACTCATTGTATCATCAGAATTTAATCCATAGGTCCAATAAAATCTGAAATGTCCGGGAAAAGACAATATGTCCAAAAGACTTGATGGTTCTATGCTAACTTCCGTAGCTTAGCCATCAAGCTTATTTTATGTTAGCCTGACACACTGGCCACCTTAAAGAGACAGTCTTCAGTCAGTTTTCGATGGACCTTCCTGAGTTAAACAGTCATGTATTTATCTCCATTAATATAGTACTATTCTCTGTAAACTTGGTAAAGGTAACCTTGCAGAGGGTAACTGAAAATGAGTGGCTAGAATCTATTTATGTAACTGTTCCCACACACTTGTCCCATGTTTCTTCTTTCTCATTCCTGAAGTAGCTACTCACTCATTTGTTTGGTAATTTCGTTCCGCTTTTTCTCTTTTTGTTATTGACATGAGTTCTCTTTTTTAAACAGTCTATCTCATCGTGTTTGTGTTTTCATTTCACAAATTTCAGTCATGTTGTTGTATTCCATATTGCAAATAAAAAGAGCCAAGCAGTGAATCATGATGTAGGCGACAAAGTAGAGTATTTGCTCCCTATGGACGGTAGCTAATAATTGGATTAAGTGCATCCTTTAATTGAATGAAAACATGAAATGAAAGTGCTTCACACGTGTATGAGCTGTGACAGATGCTTCATTTTTAAGTCTTTCAACAACCAAATCGTCTTGAAACTTTTGTGTGTAGCCTAAAAAGTTTTCAAAATGATTCAGAATTGGCACACTCAACTGTATTTGTTTCCCTGGAGCCATCCATCTCTCTGTTTATCCATCCATCCCACCACCCTTCCCTTTTCTCGCCCTGTACACATTTCTTTTTCTCTTGGATGGTATGACCTACTTAGCGCACCACAGTCTGCCTGACGAGACAGCCGCTTCAAACTGATGGAGAGCTTGCCAAAACACTCTCTGCTATCTAACTTGTCCTGATCAGCATTAAACAATCACTCCAGAGTCTAATCTAATTTGAATGTATTCGATTGGAATAGATGTATGACTCAACCCTTCATTAGATAAGCGTATGATTAAGGAACATCTAATACGATTCAGAGGGAAGTGTTTAAGGCATCTATGTCTCGTTATATAACATGTAGCCTAGTTGTCTCATACACACTTTGAGCATTTTGCACAAAAAATCACATGGCATCATCCTGCACAGCCTGCAATGACACATTTTTTCTTGAAATTAGCAACACTGCCAGTTTGATAGATTGCTTTAATTGTGAGCTCTGCCTCCACTGTCAGGCATCATCAGTCTATGATGTTGAGTGAATTCTAGGGTCTATACATTTGGTGATAATGGTGAACAGTGTAACAGTAAGTAAGGTCAGTTATCTAGGAGAATCATCTCTTCCCCCAAAAAAATCTGTTTCACTTACACAAAATCCTGTGAGCAATGAGAAATGAGATACTGCTGTTTACTGGGAATGAAAGACTTTCAGGAGAGTATAATATAATATAACAGATATCAGCACTGGATGCCTGTGTGGCTCTGAAGCATCAATTGACACTGTCATCAGCTTACTGACTTCAGTGTGTCATTGTCTTGGACTGAGCTTCTCCTCTGACTCTCATCTATCAAGGAGGCAGAATGAGTCAGGTAGATAATTGATAGGTCACAAGGAACATAATGATTGCAGAGTAATAGACATTTTTCAAAGGAGACATTTTGATTTGCTATGACAGGAACTACACAGATTAATTAAATGCATTAAAAAATAACAGTATTATAATAGATCCAGCGTCCTTGTATGGTCCTCAGTAGCAGGGCTTCTGGGGACATGTGAGTGGAAGAGAGCCATCATGAATGCTGCTATATCCACCTGAGCTTCTACACAGTACAGAGGGTGTACAGTTATATTTTTCTGATCTAGACAGAAGAGTATTTTAACATTTTTGTGAGTTTATTTTGTTCATTTATTACAATAAAAACTGGTATATATGCTATAACAATGGGGCCTATCAGACTATCACTAAGGAGACAAGATGGGCGGGGGCTAGCTGGTTAGCATGCTTACTTCAGTGCATATCTCTGTAACACAGTACATAACGTCAACACTGTTGCATCTTCCCATTCTGTTGATAATGTTAGCTCATTTCAATAATATTTTAAACAAAAATTCCAGCCACTTTTAGTCACTTAAATCATTTCCTCTTACTATCTCGATACAAAATAAAAAATCACCAGCCCAGCTCAGCATTTTTATGCATGCCGCAGAGCATGATGGGATGCTGATTGCTTACTTGTACCATGCAGGTCATCTGTGTGAAAGCATCTGCATTCATTATGTGTTTGTGATTTTCCTTTAATTTGTCACCCATCTGTAATTCTAATTAACTCACACTCATATTACAAAAACATGGATTTTAGGACTGAGCACAGTTCTGATTTTTTTATCTGTAATTATAATAATTAAACATTTTGAGTGCACTGTTTATGCTGTTGAGGAGTGTGTGGTCTGTAGCTGTTGTGTGTGAATACTATTATTGTTTTACTGTACAATATTCGGGCATTGCTTTTCATGTCACCTCATCCATTTTCCATCCATTTGTGTGTTTACATTAATAGCAATGTATAATAGCACTTCTCTGCTTGCCCAGTGACTCCTCTTTCTCCATATGAAGCTATAGTCGTACACAGTAACAGGCTTATCTCAGTAAGACTGTGGCAACAACTTCAGCCTACAGTGAGGCTGGAGACTGTTAGTGTTCTGTAACTAGACAGCCAGGGGCTCAATCTCTGCCATCTCCCCATGTATCCATCAACAGTCATGAATCCTGCAAAAATGTCCTGGAGCAAGAGAATGAGTCACCACCAGTTTCCTGCTCTTCACTACATTGTTAGCTCAATGCATACATTACAAGATACAATGAAAAAGTAAAGTTTCTTCAGAGAAAAAGTGACTGCCTACTGATAGTGACGTCCAAAGTTACAGTAACAACTTTCCTCTGGGAAAAATGGAAGTCTGAAGGACGAGAGAAGAGATCCCATCATAAACCCTGTGACAGCTGCCAGCAGCCGTTTCTGACTTCTCTGTGTCATGAGGAATTATTTGATAATTGTTGACACATGTCAAAAAGCTTTTAGATCAAACTCTGCGAATTGTCTCGTTCACTTCCTGGCAAGTCACACACGGTCTTTTTCTCTCTCATAGGCTGTTTCAACTACACAACTAAATAGACTAGCTTGTCCACTGCAGTCACAGTCATCCACAGTGATTGAACGTGACAGTTTTGTAACGTGAATTAAAATATCATTAACACACTACTAAATATATCACAGTCCAATCAACTGAAAGAGATATTACTCATTAAGGCCAGCCATAATTATTTACAGAGAGGTAAGTTCGCGTGTAGCCAACTGTGTCGATAGATTTAATGATAGTGTTCTATGGTATAAAATATGTAAACTTACACACACACACACACACACACACACACACACACACACACACACACACACAGTAAATTGAGTTTATAAAAGGCGCAACACAGTTGCCGACATAAAACAAGCACAGCAGAAACATTATACAATAATATTTCCATCATGATTACTGCAAATTAGTGAACATTAGAATGCTAACATGCTAAACCAAAATGGTGGACATGGTAAACAGTTTACCAGCTAAATGTGTTAGCTTTTCTATGTGAGCATGTTAGCATGCTGATATTAA
The DNA here is from genome assembly GCF_040436345.1 of Pagrus major. Classification (NCBI taxonomy): domain Eukaryota; kingdom Metazoa; phylum Chordata; class Actinopteri; order Spariformes; family Sparidae; genus Pagrus; species Pagrus major. Next base: position 29,036,526 of record NC_133222.1, on the reverse strand, counting down.
CATAGGGCTTGGCAATATTGCATTAGAATAATATTGTGGGGATGTGCTAGGACTGGCCATAACAAATTAATATCTTCATATTTCTGACCAAATACCTCGATATTAATATTGTGACAATATTGTAGGGATAACTATTGGTGCTTTCACAAAATATCAACGCAATGATATTTTGCATAAATAATAATCAGTAATGGGGATATAATGACTAAGTGAGCAAAGGCTAGTATTAGATCAAGTAGAAAAGTTGAGTGAGTTCAAAAAATGTCGTCACTTTATTACTGTGATGCAGCCTATAAAATCAGGAAAAGACAACGCTGAGGCCATATCACGATATAATGATATCCAAAATCTAAGACGACATGTATCGTATTGTAAATATTGCCCAGCCCTACATTAGCATTCAGCTCAAAGCATGATACAGCCTCACAAAGGAGTTAGCATGTTAGCATGGCTATAGACTATTATTCTTCTCACAAATTGTTTCCTTTTATACATTTCAGTCTTTGCTTTTCTCCTTCTGCATCGACAGACACCTTCCATCTCTTATCATTATATAGAGTACACTCCTACAACTAATAATCTTCTGTTGATCCTTGTATATAGTGCGTCTGTGTTCCTGCTTGTGCTCTTTAATGTTTTCCACCTCGTGGCTTATCCAGCCCTCCATTGACTCAAACTCTCACCCACCAACAAAATCACTGAAATCCCTCCTGACCTCCCACCGACATTATGCCTTTATATCTGTTCTTTAAAAAAAGTAAACCGTACACACAGAGAAACACAATATAAAGGAGACGCAATCATTTAAAACACAGCATGTGCCAGTCACAAAGCAAGCCCCCTGGCATGTCTGTACCCAATGTCCATTCCCATTGATCCAGTCTAAAAAGCACTCACTGTGTGCAGTAATGTCACAGGAGCACAGAGTGTTCACTGCCAACAGTCAGGCTGACCCCTGAGAGGACTGAGCTGCTGTTATTATTATAATAATGACTCATTGGCCTGTTATGCTGCAAATTGGCCTCTGTAGATTTCTGTAACTGTGAGTGTCTGTTTGTGTGTAAGACAGAGATACAGTACATGCTAATTAAAGTGTGTGAGTAAGGAGGGAGGCAGCATGTGAATGAGTTTCCTGTAGTAGGCAGGTGGTAGGTATTAAATGGCCACAGACGGAACATTTGGTGACCAACTGGAAGCTGATTACGGTCAAAATAACATTTTATTTTACTGACCTGTAAAGTCCGACTAATTTTTAGAATACATTCCAACAAAACGCGTCCTGAGAAGACTTTATGTAACTTTATGTAATTTGGTTCTGGTCACAGATAACATTTTGCTGATAGGAAAGCTTAATTTAAACCAAAGTAAATATTTATTTATGCTGATGATGATGATTGATGATATTTTTGCATTTTAATGCTCCTCTCTTGGTAACACGATTAATTAGAATGAATTAATTTTAATCGTACCAATTATATATTATCTCTTGAAGATTACTAAGAAATTATATGGAAATAACAAAACCAAAAGCTTTTAAATAACTAAATAACAGGGGACTTTTATTTTGAAGGAGTTATAGGAAATGAAACATGTTTATAACAGGCTTAGTGGAGCTGTGTTAGTGGTTATTCTTCGATAGTACTGTGGGGAGGGAGAGTATTTACAGCCACTCCTTTGACCACTACTCAAGACAAGCATGTTTTTAGTTAAAGACATAGCTTCAAGTGGTTAGCCCTGCTGTAGTGAAAATGTAGCTCCCTGCTGAGTCAAACCTAGTCAAGCACATGTATGAAAAAGCCCCACTGGTGTCATAAAAGATCCAAAAGAATTGTCCAAGGCTCCCTGGAGCTCCTCTCAAAGCCACAATTTCCTGTTACCTGAGTGGAGGAGTTTCTTTATAGGTCTTTCAGTGAAATGAACTGACGTGATATTATACAGTTGTAGCCCTGTACAAAAATCATATAAGTTACAGAGCATAAAAAATAATTAACAGTATAATAATATGCTTTATTAAAAAAGTTCATAAATAAATAGAGTTCATAATAGTAAAAAAAAACTGTTCAAATGTGTGCTGGTTAAAAGCATAAATATAATATGTACAGTTTAATAAATAAGACTATTTACAGTTTAAAGATAAATTCATATAACGGTCTTTAAGTTCATTAAATCTGTAAAATAACTGTGGTTCGAGATAAAAATGTCAGGCCTGGACTTAAAGAAGGACTCAGATGCAGAGGGTTATGCAGATCAAGCAGGTTTTATTTCTTTGAATTGCTTCACGGCTCTTAAGAAACGAGTGATAAACAAAACCGGCTATCAACTTCAACTTCTCTAGGTAATTAACAGGGAGAACAAAACAATAAATAACAGAAAATCACTCCGAAGAGGAAACAAAAACCTGAATAAACTAATCTACTCTTTCGAGGATTCTTAGCTATGAAATCTCAAACAACATAAAGCGCTCCACACAAGGGAGGTTCAGGAATTTACAAAACTTTATTCTACTCTAAATCTAGGAAACAAAAAATAAATACTATGAACAAAAAACCACTCAACAGAGGGAAAAGAAAAAGGCTATAAATCAAGGCTATCTTAATACTGCTTAGAAAAAAAACTACAACTCAAAATCACTCTTCTTAAGAGGAGGAAAGAAAAACAAGAATACCAACTTAGACTCTGTAGAAGAACACTTGACGTAGACATGGACCATGGGAGCTGGAGACACACGAACGAACATGATACTCTGGCACAGGACAACATGCAGACGCAGACTTTAAGCACAAGAGGGTAATTGGGGACCAGGTGAAAACAATCAGGGATCAGGGGAGACGTCAGACCGGTGACACAAGAGGAAGGGCAAGTGACCTGAAACGAGAGGAGAGTTACTTTTCAAAATAAAACATGAAATTCACAAGACAAAAATCCCCAGACGAGACACCCCTCACCGCGGTGTGACAAAAAAGAGAGAGGAAGAAGCCGTGTTTATATGTGTAACCTAACCTGTTATTTGTCACCTGTCAATCATTTCATTCCTGTTTTACTTTTGGTGGTTAAAACTCACGAGCCAATCAGAGTAAAGTCACCGTGTAAGGGGCGGGACTAGTGCCGCAGGTTAGTGTGGGAAGTAGTGAGCACGCATGAGGAAAGAACCAGAAGCTATCGACCAGAGAGCTAAAGAGAGGAGGCATCGTGTTGTGTGGGAAGCATTAAGTTTTATCGTGGAGGTCGACTACTCGTGGTCCTGATATAAACTTCTGTGTGACCTGCAAGAGGAGACGGACGTTTGGAGAGAGAGACGGGTTTTCCAGCCGATGGCCCTGCTGTGTGTGTTCTTCTGCCCTGTTCTGCGTTCGGCTGTGTCGTGCCGAGTCCTGCTGCTGTGTGTTTCCTTCGCTACGCCATTGCCCGCGAGTGTGTGTTTGGATCATCATTGCCACCGCCATTGCCATTATCATCGTGAGACTTTCATCCCCCATTCCCCTTCTACCCCTACTAACTAACCCTGGATTCGTGAGTACTAACATACACATGCACGTGCTTTTTATTTTGTGCTCAGCTTTGAGTGAAGCGGCCATTACAGTTTTTAGGCCCCACCGCACACAAGCTTCAATAAACAGGCCTGCAACGGGTTAAATCTCATTTAAGTGTTTCATATGAATGTGTGTGGGCCCACAGGTACATGTCTGAGTTTTGTGTTTTCGTGAATTAAAGAGTACTGTTTGAAGGTAACTTAAAGATTCTGAAAAAGGGATTAGGCTAATATTTATTGTCAAGTATAAAAACAAAAGGTTTTCTTTTGAAAAGTAAAGGGTTTTGCTTGTAACAAAAGTATTTAAAAAGGTACTTAAGGTATTTTATTTTGAAGGTATCTAACAAAAGGGTTTATTTTAAGTTAAAGGAAAGTGCGAAACCAAAAGAAAGAAACTGAAGTTTATTTGAAAAAATCTCTTTATTCATACTGTGAATTGTGCTTTTATTTATTTTTCTTATAATAGCCTACATTTGAATTTTATTTTATCTATCCCTGTCAATAAATACCTGTGAAAGGAATATTTTTGCATTTAAAGTACAGTTGTGGTGGTCATTATTATTAAAGTAGAAAACATTATTAAAGGTACACATTCTAGAAGTAACATTAAAAAAAGTTGTATTTTCCTACAACGAGCCCAGGCCCAGTCTCATAGTATTAACCACTCTAGCTTTATTTTTAACTACATGGGACCTGGGTTACATAAAATGGAGGCACCGCTGGGATCATTTAACATAAACTGAGATTTATTAAAGTAAAATAAATTAGACAAGCAAAAGTAACTTGACCCCACAACTTTAGAGCATTAGTGTAAAAGTAACGTGCTAACAGTAACTAAAGTAAAGTACAACAATGGCAGTCCAAACAAGCAGTCCATCACAACGTGAGCTAATTAACTGGTGCATAGGAGAATCAGTAGACTTAAAGCATGCCCTCCTGTTATATGGAGTGCCTGAAAGTGTTTCAAGAGGAGACATTGAAGACACAGCAGAGACCATCAAAGCCTTGGGAAAAGTTACAGTTAGAGGCAAAATGTTTCACCCTCAACAACAATCGCTGATGGTGTTATGTGAGTGTCGTGAAGAGATCGACCCCTCTAAAATCCCACCTGAGATAATGCCTGTAAGTGAAGGAAGTGGTTGGAAAACTGTCTACTACACAGAGCCTCAGTCTGATAACTTTGAAGAGAAGTTGCTTACCTTTTTGCAGAGTGAAGGGAGAACCTTAGAGGACATCCAAGGTCTATGTCCCCCTCCTACTGAGACCAAAGAGAGTAACAGCAACCCTGAAGACATCATCCGTGCAGTCGGTGATGTTATGAGCAGAACAAACAAGCAACCTGACAGTCAACCATACAGACGTCTGCGGACATTCTCCGGGATCAGTCCCACCCCCGCTGGAGAAGAGACCTTAGACAACTGGTTGGAGCAAGCAACACTCTTAGTGGAGGAAGGTGAGTGTTCAGACAAAGAGAAACGACGTCGGATACTGGAAAGTCTCAAAGGGCCCGCCTTTGAAATCATTCAAGCTGTCCGCCTGACTCAACCTGATGCTAGCCCACGTGAGTACGTACAGGCTATAGAGAGCATTTTTGGTACAGTAGAGTCCCCAGAAGAACTATATCTGTCGTTTAGAGCCCTCCACCAACAGCCTGGTGAGCGTCTGTCTGAGTTCCTACGAAGAGTAGAGAGATCCCTTGTCAAAGTAGTACAGGGAGGTGGTTTACCTGTTAGCGCTGCCAACAGCGCTCGTTTAGAGCAGCTTCTTAGAGGGTCCACCTCTGAACTCATGTTGCTTCAGTTGAAAATTAGGGAGCGAAGTAGTAATCCCCCTACATTCTTGAACCTGTTAAGAGAAGTAATGGAAGAGGAAGGTCGCCAGTCAGCTAGACAAAGCCAAGTGTCACACCTGCGTCCTCAGCGTGTACGCACCGTCCAAGCTGAAAAAGAGAAAGAACCTGAATCAGTCTCTAGGAGTGAACTGCAAGCTCAGATTCAAGAATTGAGAGCGCAGTTAGAGCAGAGAAGCAACCTACAACCTCAGTCACCATCTGATGAGCCCTTTAAAGGTCCTAAAGAGAAACAAAAACCGAAAAATGAGTCACAGAGTGAACTGCAATCACTGAGAAAACAAGTGAAAGCCCTGGAAAGTAAAATGAGTGTAATGACAGTAAAATACATACCAGACCCCCCACGAGAACACACACCCCAGCCCCACCGATACAAAGCAGCTCCAGGTCACAAGCCCGCTCAGTCCAGAGTCTTCTCTCCCCGACAAGACAATGGTGAGTTTTTCTGTTATCGGTGTGGGGAAAATGGCCACATAGCCCCCAGATGTACTGCCCCTGAGAATCTTCAAAAAGTCATCAGAAAGCTCATATGCTTGGTGCGAGTTTCCCCTCCCCCCAGCAAAGAGAGCCCAAAACCTACAGCTGAAGAGCAGTGTGTAGCTAGAACCAATAAGGTTGAAGTCCCAGAGAACAACACTGACTTACCTGAAGGTCTTGTAGGTCCATCATTTATTCACACCATCAAAGTTAATGATGTGGTCTGCGATGCTCTCATCGACAGTGGGTCTAATGTGACTATCATCTTCGAAAGCTGGTACAACAAACACTTACCTGATGTCCTGATAAAACCCCTCTCTGGCCTTGGACTCTGGGGCCTCGCTGACGCCGAGTATCCTTACAAAGGATACGTTGTGGTTGAGATGGAGTTTGCCGAGGAGATCACTGGTGTGTCAGGACGTGTAGAAGTGCTCGCCTTAATTTGTCCTGAGCCAAGAAACCAACAACAAACCCCTGTGCTGGTTGGAACCAACACATCTCTGTTCCGCCGCCTATGGGAACTGGTGAAGACAAAAAGTGACAAGAACACTGTGCACTCAATGAGAATTCAGTCTGTTTACGCCCCTGTTAAAGCACAAGAGCAGTTAACAAAGAATGAAGTTTTGGGACAGATAAAGTGGAAAGGACCTGGTTCACTCTCCATTGCTCCAGGTGCAAAGTACTATGCAACTTGCAAAGTGGAAAGACAGAGTGCCCCGTCCAAAGACCTTGTACTGATTGATGCACCCACTGCCCAGTTACTCCCCGCCAGTCTGCTGGTACAGCCTGGTGTGCTCTCAGACGCCGACATAGACAACAACAGTTTTACTGTTCTCATTCAGAATGAGTCCAAAAAGACAACCTCCATCCCAGTTGGGACCGTTGTTGCTGAGATGTATGCTGTGGACACAGTTACCCCAGTCCAGCCTTCCGACCTCACAGCTGAAACCATAGACCCAAGTCTCTTCAATTTCGGAGACTCCCCCATCCCTGAAGAGTGGAAGAGTCGGCTTCAGCAGAAGTTGGCTGAGAGGCGGAATGTTTTCTCACTTCAGGAGTGGGATGTTGGTCGCGCCAAGGGTGTTGAACACCACATACGCCTGCATGACAACCGACCCTTCAGGGAAAGGTCAAGGAGACTAGCCCCTGCAGACATTGACGATGTGCGACGGCACATACAACAACTACTGGCCGCTGGCATTATCACTGAGTCCCGTAGCCCCTACGCCTCACCGATCGTCGTAGTCCGCAAAAAGAACGGGAGTATCAGAATCTGTATCGACTACAGAACTCTTAACACCCGCACCACACCAGACCAGTACACAATGCCACGCATCGACGACGCCTTGGATTCTCTATCAGGCAGCCAATGGTTCTCAGTCCTAGATTTGCGCAGTGGCTACTACCAGATAGAGATGGCTCCGGAGGACAAAGAGAAGACGGCGTTCATTTGCCCTCTCGGTTTCTATCAATTTGAGCGCATGCCACAAGGAATCACAGGAGCGCCGGCAACGTTTCAGCGCTTAATGGAAAAAGCTGTTGGCGATATGCATCTCCTGGAAGCTCTCGTGTACTTGGATGATATCATCATTTTCGGCAAGACACTTGAAGAGCATGAGCAACGCCTTTTCAAAGTACTGGATCGACTGGAGGAGGTCGGATTGAAGGTTTCTATTGATAAATGTCAATTCTGCCAGCCCGAGGTTAAGTATGTGGGTCACATTGTTTCCGCTAATGGAATAGCTACTGATCCAGACAAAGTGGAAGTAGTCAAGCATTGGAAAGAGCCCACTCACCTGAAACCGCTTAGGTCCTTCCTCGGATTCTGCAGTTATTATAGAAGATTTATTGCAAATTACTCTGCCATTGTCCGTCCTCTCTCCGAGCTCACCAAGGGTTACGCCCCCACTTGGAAAGACCCCAAGTTCAAAAAAAGTGTCGACCCAAGCAAAGTCTATTTCAAGCCATCAGAGCCTTTCGGAGAACGGTGGACTCAGGCCTGCCAGGACGCTTTTGAGCGTATCCGTGACTGTTTGATCAATGCCCCAGTGTTAGCATTCGCTGACCCCACGAAGACGTACATCTTACACGTAGACGCCAGTATGAACGGCCTAGGCGCTGTCTTGAACCAGGAATATCCTGAGGGCCTCAGACCAGTAGCCTTCGCCAGTCGGAAGCTTAAAGACTCAGAACACAACTATCCAGTCCATCAATTGGAATTTCTGGCATTAAAATGGGCTGTCGTGGACAAGTTTCACGATTACTTGTATGGAGCTAAGTTTACTGTAAGAACTGACAACAACCCATTAACATATGTGTTGACCTCTGCCAAACTCAGTGCAGTCGGACATCGTTGGCTCGCCGCCCTTGCCACCTACGATTTCACCATCCAATATCGTCCTGGGAGGCACAACATCGATGCTGACTTGTTGTCTCGACAGTACACTCCAGAGGAAGCTAAAGAGTGGACTAGTGTCCCACCTGCTGGCATCAAAGCCCTCTGCAAAAGAGCCTGCATCAGTGACGAGGCTGAGGAGCCCGACAGATTGGTGGATCAGTTGGGAGCTCCTGCTGCCGCTGTACCAGAAGCCTACGTGTTTCCAGTGAACCTTAGCATGAACGTGCTGGACCAGCTTAGTCCAAAAGATATCCAGACATCACAAGACCTGGACCCAACAATTGGACCATTAAAGAAAGCACTGGAGAAAAATAAAGGACTGACTCGTTCAAAAAATGACTCACCTGAGACTGTGTTGCTCCTACGTGAAAGTCGCAAGTTGGAGTTAAAGGATGGATTACTCTACAGAGTAAAAGAAAAAATGTGTGGAAAACAGATCAAACAACTGGTCTTACCAGCAAGATACCGCCCAATGGTGCTGAGATCTCTACACGATGAGTGCGGACACATGGGAATGGAACGCACCACCGAACTGATTAAAGACAGATTTTATTGGCCGCGGATGACAGCTGAGGTCGAGCAGTACATTCGAACCTGTGGTAGATGTATCTCCAGGAAGACACTCCCTCAGCATGCCTCGCCCTTGAACCAAATAACAAGTAATGGCCCTTTAGATTTAGTGTGTATTGACTTTTTGCAGATAGAGCCTGACTCTAAAGGTGTCGCTAATGTGTTAGTAGTGACAGACCATTATACACGTTATGCACAAGCATTTGCTACAAAAGATCAAAAGGCTATCACCGTTGCAAGAGTGTTGTGGGAGAAGTATTTTGTGCACTACGGCCTACCTGCACGGATACACTCGGATCAAGGCCGAGATTTCGAAAGTCGCCTGATCAAAGAACTTTTGTCCATGCTTGGGGTCCGGAAGTCAAGAACATCCCCCTACCACCCTCAAGGGGACGCACAACCAGAAAGGTTCAATCGAACACTCTTAGCAATGCTTGGTACCCTGGACAGTGTAAAGAAACAATCTTGGAGTCAACATCTCACCTACCTGGTACATGCATACAATTGCACAAAAAACGATTCCACGGGATACTCACCGTATCAACTCATGTTTGGAAGAGACGCAAGGTTACCCATTGACATCTGTTTTGGAATCTCGCCAAATGGTGAAAGTGAAACCTCCTACCAACAGTACGTTACCAGGATGAGGAAAGAGTTGCAAAAAGCTTACCAGTTGGCATCTGACGCTGCTACAAAGAGTCATCTGAAAAACAAAGCACGTTATGACCACCGTGTGAGAGACTTACCTTTGGAGAAAGGAGACAGAATTCTCATTCAAAATGTGGGACTCAAAGGCAAGCATAAGCTTCAAGATCGATGGAAATCGACACCATATGTTGTTGTGGAAAAGTTGCCTAATCTGCCAGTTTACAAGGTCAAACCAGAGCATGGTACAGGTGTTGTGAAAACTCTCCATCGAGACCACCTGTTGCCCATCGGTTACATGGTCAGGATGTCAAACCCATCAGACGACACAAACTCTGTTCGGAGACCTGTAACACGAGCTCAACTTACCCGGAAACGTCAACCAATCAAGTCTGAAGAAAGTGACATGGAGTCATCAGACTCAGAGTTTGAAACTGTCCACAATCCTCCAGATTTTGATGTGGATGAAGTCAGGAGACAATTGGACATGGTAAATCAAAGATCTGTGGAGAATGAAGAGAGTCAGAGTTCGGAGGAAAGTGAAAGCTCTGAAGAGGATGAAAAATCTGAAGAGGAAATCTGTGAAGCTACAGAGAATGAGGAACCGCCTGAAGGTGCTGCACTTCCTCTGTCAGATGCTGATGTCCAAGAGACAAATACTGAATCTGCGGGAGAAGATTTGCAAGATTCAGAAGAGGGAGAAAGCTCACCTCCGTCAAACAGAACCAGACATGACAAAGCTGCTAAAAGCGCAAGAAGTGAAAGTGAAAGGTCTTCTACAGTCTGGAAATCACTGAGAAAACCAAAGCCATCCATGAGATTCACTTATGAGAAACCTGGTCATCCATCTTGTGAACCAGTTACCATCATGCACCATGGCATGGTCATCCAACTCCAGTTGAACACACCAGACAAAGACAAAGAACCAAGGAAAAAGTCCAAAACATCCAAAAGGTACATGGAGGAGGAGAAAAGGAATCACCCTTCCAAGTTGAAGAGAGACAAAAGGTGTGATGAGGACATCTACACATTCAGAAGAGGGAGGGTGTAGCCCTGTACAAAAATCATATAAGTTACAGAGCATAAAAAATAATTAACAGTATAATAATATGCTTTATTAAAAAAGTTCATAAATAAATAGAGTTCATAATAGTAAAAAAAAACTGTTCAAATGTGTGCTGGTTAAAAGCATAAATATAATATGTACAGTTTAATAAATAAGACTATTTACAGTTTAAAGATAAATTCATATAACGGTCTTTAAGTTCATTAAATCTGTAAAATAACTGTGGTTCGAGATAAAAAGAGAGAGGAAGAAGCCGTGTTTATATGTGTAACCTAACCTGTTATTTGTCACCTGTCAATCATTTCATTCCTGTTTTACTTTTGGTGGTTAAAACTCACGAGCCAATCAGAGTAAAGTCACCGTGTAAGGGGCGGGACTAGTGCCGCAGGTTAGTGTGGGAAGTAGTGAGCACGCATGAGGAAAGAACCAGAAGCTATCGACCAGAGAGCTAAAGAGAGGAGGCATCGTGTTGTGTGGGAAGCATTAAGTTTTATCGTGGAGGTCGACTACTCGTGGTCCTGATATAAACTTCTGTGTGACCTGCAAGAGGAGACGGACGTTTGGAGAGAGAGACGGGTTTTCCAGCCGATGGCCCTGCTGTGTGTGTTCTTCTGCCCTGTTCTGCGTTCGGCTGTGTCGTGCCGAGTCCTGCTGCTGTGTGTTTCCTTCGCTACGCCATTGCCCGCGAGTGTGTGTTTGGATCATCATTGCCACCGCCATTGCCATTATCATCGTGAGACTTTCATCCCCCATTCCCCTTCTACCCCTACTAACTAACCCTGGATTCGTGAGTACTAACATACACATGCACGTGCTTTTTATTTTGTGCTCAGCTTTGAGTGAAGCGGCCATTACAGTTTTTAGGCCCCACCGCACACAAGCTTCAATAAACAGGCCTGCAACGGGTTAAATCTCATTTAAGTGTTTCATATGAATGTGTGTGGGCCCACAGGTACATGTCTGAGTTTTGTGTTTTCGTGAATTAAAGAGTACTGTTTGAAGGTAACTTAAAGATTCTGAAAAAGGGATTAGGCTAATATTTATTGTCAAGTATAAAAACAAAAGGTTTTCTTTTGAAAAGTAAAGGGTTTTGCTTGTAACAAAAGTATTTAAAAAGGTACTTAAGGTATTTTATTTTGAAGGTATCTAACAAAAGGGTTTATTTTAAGTTAAAGGAAAGTGCGAAACCAAAAGAAAGAAACTGAAGTTTATTTGAAAAAATCTCTTTATTCATACTGTGAATTGTGCTTTTATTTATTTTTCTTATAATAGCCTACATTTGAATTTTATTTTATCTATCCCTGTCAATAAATACCTGTGAAAGGAATATTTTTGCATTTAAAGTACAGTTGTGGTGGTCATTATTATTAAAGTAGAAAACATTATTAAAGGTACACATTCTAGAAGTAACATTAAAAAAAGTTGTATTTTCCTACAACGAGCCCAGGCCCAGTCTCATAGTATTAACCACTCTAGCTTTATTTTTAACTACATGTGACCTGGGTTACACAGTGATATTTGAGCACATAATCTTACGAAGATAAATCGATTATTTTCTTCAAAAACTACAGCTCCCTGAGGTGTGATAATGTTTTAATGGCTAAAGGGGAGCTGAATATGTGACTTCCAGCTCCAGTGGAGGGGTATTTTATAGCTTTGCCACTGGCACACAACAAAGTAGTTCATTTCCTGCACCAATCGTTTCCACACGTAACTTTCATTATTAAGCCCCAGTGGCTGGTTAAAGTCATATCATAAACAAGTTGGAAGCTGATGACCATTGTGGTCCGTTTTTGTTTAAAGTTTCTTTACATGAGCCCTTTTACACAGAGATTGCACAATACTGCCACATCAAAGGCCCTTTTTTACGCCCCCTTTGTCTATTTACACTGAAGAAAACAGCGCTGACATAATACTGCCCAGTGTGTGATTTTGGATAGCATGCCAAGAGCCACGGAGGTGCCAAAATCCTATGTAATGTACTGTTACTCTCTTATACCGCTTTTCCACCAAAATAAGCAGGCACACAGGTTTTTTAAACATGGGTCAACCCGCTAAAAATCGCATATTGACCCCATTCCCACTCCGGCAGGCTAGACAGCCCATCTGTGATTTTTATCTGAAGTGTTATGTCACGTTTCACAGCACGAATGAGCCGGAAACAGTTGTAACAGAAGGGAAAACAACAATAGAGCCGTTGTGAAAGAATCATCTGTAAAATGGTGGATAGATTCTTTTGAGCATCACAGACCCCGTGAAATAACTCGTTTCACTGTCATAATTTGAGCCATTCAGTCCAATAACATTTGGAAAGTCTAGATAGCCGCATGATTAAATAATTTTATCCCGTTCAAGTTAGCCGGGCGCTAAACTGGAAGTTAGCCGGCTCGGTCGGCAATCCAGGTATTTTCATAGCCAGGAAGTCGAGCTTTCCTGGCTTTAAAACACCACCACGTGCCACCACCAGATGTTGATAACGCATCATCACTTTGCGCAGCGGAATTTAGCGTGTTCACCAGGTCTTCTGCAGAGTCAACTGACCCGGGTGTAAATGCCGAGTTTAGACATTCCCACTGCACACAAAAGCCCAATCTTAGTGGGTGGGATATTCGACCAGTGGAAGACGGGTATTATTTTACTGCTGAATGGAGGAGAAATGTAACTTCACATTACATTTCTCCTCCATTCAGCAGTCAAATAATACGTGAACGTACAGAGAAGAGATGAGAGAAGAAAAGACACTGCAGGATAGCAGAAAGAAACAAGTATCTGGTGAGTGTAACTTTGCTCAGATCGAACACAAACACACCCTCGGTGCCAGTTGTTGTTCGCTATCTTGCTGCTGATGTAAAAGGTATTCTGGCTGTTTGTGGCAAATAAACCCGCGCCCAAACTCATGTGAGCAACGTGAGCCAAAATTTGCTGATCTTTATGTGTGAACACAGATAACAACTAGTTTGTGAGTGTTAGCTTGCATGGTCAGGCACTGCCAAGATGGTGACGGTCGGTACCACCCATTTTGAGCCTCATTCTGGCTCTTCAGAAACCTATGGGTGACGTCACGGTGGTGCTGACCAATAACAGTGGCGTAACATGGCAACAACAGCCATCTTCCCCCCTGTTATGTGGCAGTTGATCTTGTTTTCTTGGAGTGTAAGGAGCTTCCAGAAGTTGTTCTCTGCCCAAGTTGCAGATATTTTCGGTTGCTCAGTCCTGGTGCTGTATGGACAAAGCCATCCCTGCACTGTTTTAGTATGTAACCTGTTGCCTCATATTGTTACATAATCTCTTTCTTTCCCTCTGTCACCACCAAGACAAAATAATGGGTTTTTATTGTGAAGAGAACATTTTCTGATTTCTTAGTCTGATTGTCACTTGTATTCTAAAAATTCCAGCCCACGTCGATCTATTGATTGCTCCAAAATGTCAGCTGGTCTAAACTGTGTAATTCAGGGAAACATCCTCAGTGAATTGAATTCTAACAAACTGAATGTCATTACTTTATAATATTGAATTGCTTAACCTTTTTGTAAAACCTCAGTGTGCCACCTGAGCTCACTGCAGGCACCCAAGGGTGCCCTTGCAGGCAACAACTGTTGAAAAGTGGATGAACTGTTCCTGAAAGGGCTCCGGTTAGAAATGTTGTGTTTCCTCTCAGCTGCATGAGTAAAGTTTTTCATTTGGTGAGATTTGGATCGAAGTAAAGAGGAATGATGTCCTCTCAAAAAAATGTAAAATAAAAGAATACAGGTGAACAGGGTTTGAATGGTTGAGCTTTTTAAAAGATGAAAGACATACTGGTGATTAACAACAGGACACGGCTGATGAGCAGAATTTTGCAGTGATGTTTGATATTCAACGCAACGTGGGAACATAATCATGTCACAAGACACTCACTCAGTGTTGTCCTGGATTTTATTCTTGCCAGGCAGTGACAGTTTCTAATACAGCACTTACACCAAATAATCCCAATTCCAGGTCTACCTAATGGCTGTTTCTGCAGTTCTCAACTGCACTACATGTCTGTATCAGCTGATGAGTTTATTTAAAGCTTTTTGTTGTAAACGTCTCCTGCTAATGAGAGTAATGACACAAAACAGCGAGCTTTAAAACCAAAATAAAGGGTTTAAAGACACTAAAAGTGTAATAATGAAAAAATATAGATTATTGTAGCATTGGACAACAAATATAGTAAAAATTAGTTTAATGGACAATCAGAAAAAAAGTTTTATTCTTTTAGTTATTTTTACCCAAAGCATGATCATTTCCTGAATCTTAAAGTAGTTTGCAGGCCTAAATCAAACCAAACTGTGACTGTAGCTCGATCATGGAGCCTTGCATGTGCAAAGATTACATGTGTATGAGCTGACTGACATGTCAGCAGGATGAGGGAAACAAAACTGGATATTTTTACGAGATGTCGAGCCAATTTCTACCTCAGTTTGTAGCGACACAACCAGGTAAGCCAAAACAAGATCTTTCCCGAACACTAACCAAGTAGTTTCTGTGCCTAAACCTAACCAGACCTTAATCACAGCATTTTCAAGGATTGAAAGGTTTTGTTGTCATATGCATAAAAAAGTTTTCAACACCAATAAATTACATTTTTGGTTCACTGAGTCTCAACCTCATGCTGTCGATTAACCTCTTTAAGATATACTAGAAAAATAAATGCACATACATGCACCCACCATCGACATACACTCATACAGACATGGGTACAATTGCAAAAATGTGCAAAATGACAAATGGACATCACAACATAAAATTGAAAACATACAGAAACAAAGATGCAACATAAAACAATGTTAAGTTTCAACATATCTGTGGTTTGCAGACGTTTCCAGCTTTTATTGTGGGGATTGGATGGCTCATTCTTCATATCACCCTGACAGTCATTTCACTCCCAAACTCAAATACAAATACTAAATACATGTATCGCTATTGCATGGTCAGACACATACGTATATCACCAGCCACCAAATAGCTGCCTATTTTTTCCTCCCGGCTGCCTGCCACCTGCTACAGATAATGAAGCTAGGCCTACAGCGCGTTGGTCTCCCTCCTCCTCCCGGCCCTGACAACATGGCATTGTATGAGCTGTAGCTCTTGTGCCAACACAGGGGGGGTTGAGGGGGAGATAATACTCATTTGGAGAGCATAGCGGGGGCGTTGCTTCAGATACAGCTAATCCTCACACCTCATCGCCGAGATGTGCCTGGCTGCTGCAGAGCTCGCCTCCACTGCTCCCTCTCTCCTTTCCATCTCTCCTCTCCTTATTCTCTCCTCCTTCTTGACATTCACTCCCTCTCCTGCTGTCTTTGTTCTCATCTCTAAGCCCTCTTCGTTTTCTCTTTTACCTCCACTCCTGCACTTATCTCCTCTCTTCTGGGGCACGAGCACAAGGGGTGAAAGGGCGGGGCACTTTTTAGAGAGGAGAAGATAATATAGGATTAAAAAGATAAGAGTAGGGAGGTTGATTGAAAAGAGGAGAGGAGAATGCAGCGTGGCAGACAAGAGAAAGATGTTGCACCCTTTTCATGTTGTCCTGATCAAAAAAAGATGATTTGTGGAAATGTTTCACCTTTTTTTAATAAAATGCACAAATTATTAAAAATGAATCAACAGTTGAATTGATTCTATCACTTTTTATGCTAATGAAAATCAAGATCACACAAACAAAGCTGCTAAAGTACAGGATGTTTTTGTTTCAGAGAGCTCCACAAGGATAAATATTGTTGACGAGTTGATCAATGTATGAAAATTAGTTGTTGTTTCTTAGTGTCCAGGTCTCTTCTTATGTTTTTTTTTTTTTCTTTTTTGCTGTCTCCTCCAAAATTGATGTGTATGGCAAAATGTTGGCCACAGTCATATACGAAGTTACGAACACACAGGATAACTGGGAGGAGTTAGAAAGCAACATGTTACAGTGGTTACTTTTTCATATATTTTACTTCAGTCTCTCTTTCAAACTCACCACAGACTGAATGAAGCTGAGGGACTGCTTGAAAGGAGACAGATTGAAAACTATCAGTGCGCCAACATAAGAAAATTCAATGCGTGTCATATCAACGCACTGAAATAGGGGCAAAAAATAGCACATCATGTTTCCATTGCTGCTGTTTGGAGCTTCACCTGACTTTCCATCAGCATTGGGGTGAGTAGATACTGACAGAATTTTCATTTTTGTTCCTTTAATAAATGACTTTTTCTGTAGTAATAATTTTGCATTTTTAAGAAACTTCCACAGCAAAGATCTCAGAGTGTAATGTGACCTGCAACTGTAACTTCATAGCAAAATGACTGCGTAATGCGTTGTTGCTCCTCTGGGCATGGACTCTCACTAGGTTGATGTTTTTATGGTAAGTACAGCACCCTGTCACTTCACTTTGGCAAAAACTCATCTGACTACTGGACACACTCAAAGCTACTTTTTCTTCTGAACAAGGCAAGAAAACACAGCTCACAGACCTGACAGTTTGGCCGTCGTTGCCCATTGAGGCTCTTTACGTGGGGAACCATGAATCAACAGGTGACTCCAGTGGGAATCAGCAGCTTGACGTTGTATTCATTTGAGCTACAGAGGATCGTAACGCCAATAAAAGTCCAGACTTGAATTTATCAGCCACGTGGAAATGTGAAAATGACTTCTTGCTCTTGTAATTCAATCTCGCATGTGTTCTTGAACGGGAGTATTGGCGTAGGCTGTGGCTGAGTGAAGATGATAAAATGTTAATTGCACAGTATGGTATACCGTTGGCTCTGCTCAAAATAGAAACTCTGCCTGCACAGTGTCGCCACAGGGAGAGAAAGTGATGAAATTACTTGCAAGGTTGACTCAGAGATACCTGGCTCAAATGTGAATACAATTAAACAGACCGGAGAGACATGTCAATAGAACTCAGGCAGGAACGTGAGAGACAAGGAGAGTGAGAGAGGGAGTAGGAGGAAGCCGTGGGCTCCTCTCAGCATTTTGTCATGTACACAAACGGTTCCCCTACAAATACCAAATGTCACAGGCCCTTAAAGCAGACAGAAGCCAGAGGCGGCATTAGTGTCTAGTATGTCAGCTTCCTGGACACTCGCCCTAAGTCTGCCCTTTGCTTCAGCTAAACCTTTGGCTGAGACTGCCCACCAGGACCCTCAGACACAGGTAATGAAAGGCCTGTAATAGATGTGTCAGCACGGCATGTAATCACACAGCAATGTTTAGATCCACCTACACACAGCATTCGTTCTGTTTAGGTTTCTCACAGTGTGTGGGTGAGACTGATCGTACCTCAGTGGTCATAGTATAGACGCTCAATGTGAATGAATCCTTCATTTTTACGGCTGATGTCACTTTCATTTAATCCTGAGGAGTGTTGCTGTGATGATCCTGGTTAAGATTTCAGCTTTAGAGCTCTGATTTGGACTGTATACTTGTATAGTTATTCACTGTCAAACTGTGATTTGCATGTTGCATTTTGCAGGAATAAAAAATATGTTTTATTGATGCCTCATCTAACTGTGTTATTGAAGGTTTAGAGAGGGAATATCAGTTTTATGCAAAAGCACATCAGGATCAGGAATGATAAATTGACTGAGGAGATCATCACATGGATCATTTGATTCTGGAGTGCCCCTGGTTTCCCTCTCAGTATTGATTTTTTACCGGTTCATAGCAGTTGACAAGTTGATCATTTAAGCCTGAAACTGCCCTGGGTTGATGAGAAGTTGCCGTCTTTATAAGTTGGGAAAATATTTACAGAACAGCCAAAATCGAAGGTTTTTGATCACAAAAGTATTTGCAAATAAGGATATTGACATTTTTATACTACTTTATGATACTCATACTCATTATCACTACTAGATACAGTACTCATTTCAGTCCAGTACATGCTCAACCCTAGTAGAGATGACTTGCAGGGCTAGGTGGTCAAGTACTGTAGCTAACCGCTAACATGCTAACGAGCTCTTCACAGGTCCGGGTCTTTTAATAATTGGCTTACTACTGACCCATAAAGTATTAATAAATGATTTGTTGACAGTTAACAAAGTCATTGATGACACACTTATAAAGCCTTTATGAAGTACTGAGTAAGTATTAAAATAGTACAACATGTAGCTTATTAATTTATGGCCTGCAGTGTGACTGTGTAGTTTTTGGAGAAGAAATTCAAACTCAGAATTTTAATATTTACAATATTAATGAGGTGATAATACAAACTCAGACATATTTAGTTCAACATAAACAAAGTAAAACAGTATGAACGTGTGTTGTCCTTTAAGTTCAGTTTGTTTTGACTGTTAATTCAGACATGAAAATGAAGAAAGTTAGTTTATTTAGTTTGTTCAGGCAGAATAAAAGATCAGTTAATAAAGATCTTTCTCTTCTGTTAAACCTTCTTTCCCAAAACTACATAGTGCACCTTTAACCTCTTGCTGCTGGTGAAGAAACTGACTAATTCTGACAACAAGATAAATGTTTATTTGGAAAATTGGGACCTCATATAATATATTGAAAACTGAAAGGTCATGGAGAGACGTAGAGCAGTAATGTTGTAAAGTCCTTTGGTTCAGGCCTCCCTCTGTCAGGACCGGCCCATATCAGGATCAATAGTTACAGCCCAGAGGCAACTTCAATACTGTCATCATCAGTGACCTACAGTATGTCCCAACTCGCTGTCCATCATCTGACCCACATTTAATGCTTCAGTAAGCAGCTAGGACTGGGCCGCTCTCACAGGCTTTGAAACACTAATGCCTTTTCCACATATGTCCGACACTCTCATGGTAAATATGAACCCCATAAACAAGGAGGGTATTTCTGGGATGTTGCTTGTTTTGGTTGAATTTAGCACCTGTTATTTGACAACTTGAGCCAGCGAGATTGTTGACAGTTAGCAGAGAACAAAGTGACTTTGGTAGACCTTCAGCCTCCGGTGTGTAACACATCTAGCGTGTTAAGTGCTGATGTCGGCAAAACAAGAACAAGTTTTGTCCTTGTGCATAATGCTGCAGATGGCCTCAGATGAGTCAAGTAAAGACACGTCCTGTTATTTGCAAATCATGTAGTTTAATCATGTTTTCATTCATGTCTTCTTTTTAATTTCTCGATCTGGTGTCGGAGGAAACTTTCAGGAGATGATTTATAGTTTGTGTTCAGTTGGGTTTTTGGTGTTATATACAGCTTGCATGTGGTTTTCATGCACTTTTATACAATTTAGAAAAATCTCTCACTCTCGCTGTTATTAAACGTAAACATTGCAAGTATCAAAAGGACTCACTAACTAAAGTTGTGGCAGGTGGTAGTCGACGTTAAACCATAGTGTCATTTAAATTAACAGGGCGTCAATGTACTGTGTTGTAAACAATTTGTGATGTCATAAATCACGCTTGTAGGCCTCTTAAAATCTCATTTTCACTGAGCACAGAGAAAACTGACACTTTGAGGAATGAATGTGAAAACAGCCTTCTAGTGTCAAACTCTTCACTTTACATCATTCTGCACAGTGAAGCTCAAACATTCAACTGGAGGAACAAGAAGAGAGACATAGTTTTGTTTGGAGGGGACTTCAAAGGATTACTTTAATCATTTCAGTTCAAATCAGTGCAGCATTTTATTTTAATCTAAACAACTAAAATGGCTTATTTGCTGAAAAATGCATGCTTTATGAAATAAATGCTCCTGCTAATCCTATCGAATAAAATAAAAAATAAAACATTTAATTTAAAGTGACTGTAGAATTTAAAGTACATGGATGGGGATTTTTTTGTCAGATTTACTTTTCTTCCCCCCAAAGCAAAAAAATGGTATACAATTACTTCAATTCAATGTGATACATGGTTTGGCAGTGCAACAGTCGGAAAACACAAAGTAAAAAGGCACCACTTTACGAATTACAAAAGTACATTTGAATTAGCAGCAGAAATAAACCAATTATGCAGGAAAGCCATTTGGTGGAATTTAGGTAAAAAACAAACCCACACAGGGTTATGGATGGATCGCATGCTAGTAATGATATCAGCAGCTAAAGGCCAACACTCTCACACCTACGCAGAGAGGGCTTGGATAACTGACCAGCAACACCTCACAATAATACAGACAGTAAATCCTCACATGGTGAAGATCAGCAAGATGGAGTTTGTAGTGTTAAAACAGATGTTCTGCTGAGTGTGTTTCAGTCACTGTTGTTGAGGATTAAATTACCGTGTGACGACTCTCCTTTACCTTTATGCCAAACAGTGTTTTCGCCACATTTTTCACATTACACAACGTGTCAGTGTTTGTGATGCAGAGGCCATTCAGTGAGTGATCACTGTAAATCACAACTACAGCGGCAGCAATGCGTGACTCACTAAGTGGAATATCAATAAGAAGTATGAGTCAGCTTTAGCAGAGGACTGACATTAACAATATCAACATTATAGTCAGAGTGTTGAGTGGGTTTCACAAATTGTTACACAATAGAAATAAAAAGCAAGACTTAGAATACAAACACAGTATGAGTGGAAACAAAACACAGGAAGTCTGTTTTCATTCCTAAACTGAGGTGCCAAAGTCAGAAATAATGTGAAGTAAGCAGGACATATTTTACTGTTTCAGCAGCTCTGCTTTGTTTTGCATTTAAAAACTGAATATATGTAAAATAAGCCTGATTCTGAAGATGTGTCTTTTACTAGCATGAAGGATTTAAGGAATGAAAATGGCTCAAACAAATGTTTGTACTGGACATGTGTTAACATTTATGAAGTGGGTTCATACAGTCAGACTGTAATCCAAATTCAGAAGGAGTACCATCATCATTATTAAAGTGGATGTAAGAAAGATCAATTGAACAAGCAGCAGTCATTCTTCACACACAGTGACATTTATTGCCATTTACCATCCAAGAGATCATTTTAACATCCTCTCTGATCCACTGCATGGGAAATTACAGTTGTAATGCAGGAATATTTGTGGGTTTTCTGCTTGAACAGTCATAATATAGTGGGTGAAGGATGCCAGGCTTTGTTTACAGTAGCAGTTAGTAGCAGACATGAGACTCAAGTAATTGGGTCCAAGTCTAAAGCAAGTACCAAGTAATTTTGTCTTGGGAAAGTCAAGTCACTTTGTTTCTCCAGAGATATTGCAGTCTGCAGGTTTCAGTGTTTCTAAAGAGGAAAGATGAGGTATTAGTACCTGTCCACTAATATTTTTGGACAATTTATCTAATCTGTTCACTTGAATTTGTAATATAAATATTGATATTAAGTGAAAAAATTTAATAAAACAAAAACTTTTTTTTAGAAGTTTCTTTATTTTTATACTGACATTAAACTTTGTTACATTCTGCCTGTTTGTCCATTTCGAGTAATCATGTCTCAAGTTATACAATAAGTCATTTATTTTCTGTCAAGTTGCAAGTCATCAAAATAGTGATTCCAGTCTCCTCTCCTCCAAGTCATAATGACTCCAGTCCACATCTCTGGTTTTGCTATAACAAGTCAAAATGTCTGCTGGGAAAAAGGCCTACATCAAATAAAATAGCTATTTATTGGCATTTGCTATTTTATAGCATGGCACTACAGGCTGGATATACAATCACATTTACACATACAGTCCACAATATTTACATGATGTCACACAGAGCCAGGTCAAGTGATGTGTCCCACCAGCAGGTGTCAGTAATGTTTCCCAGGAACAGTGTCTGCAGGAGGGAGGTCAAGTCTGCAGCTGGACCCCCACCCACAGCCTGCCCTCATACCACATTTCACAATCCATCTGATCTCATTTTAGTTCACACTTGAGGCAGAAAAGAAAGGAAAGGAAAAGTTTGGATTCTGCCACTTTGTTTGACAGCTAATCAACAGCCTGCGCCACGTTGTTTTGCTTGGTCAGCTACAGTCAGCTCATCACAACAAGGAGTTTGGCCTCCAGCAGAGAGACTGTTAATAAATTCCCTTAAAATGTTGTCAGCTCCATAACTCAGTCAGTGTGGTGGTGAAACTCCATTATAATTCTTCCAAAAACACATTTTACTAGCAATTGGTTTCCTGGCAGGTAGTAATCACAGATTTTTTTCTCTGTGCAAACCCATCAGCATTTGGAGGTGACCTCAATCTGCATACTGGGGCTGCACTTATCGTCTTCATGACAAATATTAAGTTGATGGTTTCTATTCATCATTATGAAACTGATTCTTTGAACATTTTCAAGGTAAACAATCTATAATGATATAATGATGTAAAACAAGCAACTGTTTGTATCTGTAAAGCTACAAATTTTAGGAATGTTTACTTGATATATGACAAAAACGATTAATCAAAAATTCAAAATTACAAGATCTGCATATTCATAGATCCACTGAATGTCCATCAACTTAACCAATACCAATTCTGCACCATCAGTGGCTACAATGTGACAAAATAAATAGGAAAGACATCTATAGTCTACACAGGGTGGTCCCACCACAGAGAGCATGGCTCACATGGAGAGGCTGGATGTGTCTGTGAAAATGAGAAATGACAGTCAGTCAGAGTCTGTTGCTGCTCTGAAGTTTTGACTAAGTTCTGACTAGAGTCTGTATCTTTTAACTGCAGGCTGAGGTCAGTGCTGCACATCAGTCATCTTCCTCTTGCGATAGTTGAGGACCAGACTGGAGGCGGTGAGTTGGGAGGCCTGGCCCTTCTCCCAGCCCTGGAAGCCGTTGAGGCCGCTCTGCCCTGACCTGAACAGAGCCTTCTCCAGACAGTCCAGACGCTCCACCAGCGCAGACGTGTCCTCGTTGTAGGCGTTCTGAGAGGAGTCCATGGTCCGTCTGTACCGCCCGATGAACGTCTGGATAAACAGTTAGCCACCAATTAGATGATTAGAAACAAACAGCACAGAGGATTAGTGCAGTTAAGGTACGACATTAAGTCACACTTGCAACATTTTTAAGAAGAGTGACCCACTTCATGAACCAGCAGTCGACTTTGATATTAAATTTAAAGTTAAACCTCAGTTATGTATAATTTCACTTGCTCCTTGCCTTTCGGCAAAACCATCTTCAAAGAGTGTGTGTGAACGGGTCCCTGCTACATTACACTGAGTTGGAACAATTATATACAGCTGGTGTACAGCCTAGAAACCTGCAATCAGGTGGAAATTTTCATCTCCACCTTCATATTTTTGTTTCTTTAGTCTTAACACAGTGTCTGGCCCAGAGGATAAGGACTCTATATAAATGATGCATCATTTCCTGTATATAAATAAATGGAGCACCATCTGAACATAGGCTGCACACAGTAAACAAGTCTTCATAACAAGCTCAGTTTCACTCATTTGGTTCTTGGTCCAATATCACAGATTTTCTTATCAAGTTAATGTGGTTAAAAACAACCGGGATGACAATCTCACCTCTCAAAGTGTGTAACCTAGTTGTGAGTAGCGCCTTGGAGAAGTCTTATAGTGTGCAACAACGCTCTGTTTGTGTTTGTCTGTCAGACAATGAGATCAGAATCAATCTGCCCGGTAACAGCTGCAGACAACCAGCATGTTTTCTGATCTGATTGCACCCCCTGGTTGTAGTGTATTAAATAACACTAGGCTACATTTATTTGTGTCTGCTGATCTGTGACATTTAATTGCAAAGCATCCGGGCTGTTGTACACAGCAAAGTGTATTTAGATTACATTTTACCACAATGGATTTAAAGAAACCAAGAAACCTGGGGAATTGAAACTTATACAGATCTTTATCTCTCATGAAATCAATATTAACATTACTTTAACATAGCCTGGAAATCCTACTGTGTGCTTCACAAATGGGGAAATTCACCAGTCTTCACTGCCAGTTCATTAATGCATGTCTAACTTACGCGTAGAAAACATGAAAAATATTTTCTGAAAATAAAAGATACATTTAAAATGACTCTTTGTACTAGAGTTCTATTCAGAGCTGTAGCGCATAATCGATAAGTTGTAAACTATCAAATGAATACCAACTGTTTTGATAATCGACTGAATCGGTTTGAGTCACTTTGTAAGAAAAAGAAAAGTCAAAATTCTCTGATTTTAGCTTTCTAAATGTGAATATTGTCTTATTTCCCTCTTCCCCTC
This sequence comes from Pagrus major, assembly GCF_040436345.1. Classification (NCBI taxonomy): domain Eukaryota; kingdom Metazoa; phylum Chordata; class Actinopteri; order Spariformes; family Sparidae; genus Pagrus; species Pagrus major. The sequence goes on along the minus strand of NC_133222.1, from coordinate 29,011,928 downwards.
TGACAGTAAACTGAATATTGTTGGGTTGTGGACAACACAAGACATTTGAGGATGTAATTTTGGGCTTTGGGAAACACGCAACATTTTTCATCAGTTTCTGACATTCTATGGACCAAATACCAGCACTTTTTCAGTACTTTCTCATGTTAAATGAACTCTTTGTGTTATTGTAAGTGCATTTTGTTCACCTGCAGCAGTGTCTGTGCGATCTCTGGGTTCTCTGGGCTGTCAAAGTGCAGCATTTGGGATCCCAGGCCGTAGTAGTAGGGCCCCATCTTATGCAGGTCTACCACGTTGGGGTCGGCGTTGAACACAGTCCTCCAGCCCTCTTTGTACACCTTTGGAAGCTCGACTGACAACACTCTCCTCTTCCTCTCGTACAGTCCTTTGGACAGCCAAAGAGGAAGCTCCATCTTTGTACCCTGAGATAAAGGAAACAGAGTGGGAGTTATCATCAAGACCCCTGCTCTCTGGGCTCCACACTGCTCATATATGTGTTGGGGAAAAGGTTTGAATTCCATGTGTGTCTTACTGTAACACTTTTATGGGAACTTCTAAACTGAGTTCCTTTACTGAACCTTTTTCACAGCAGATATTTTAACGTGTCATAGTAGGAAATGTACAGGTTACTAATAACATTAATAATGCCTCTGTTCTATTCAAGTTTGCCCATAAGTGTGGCAGTGAGCCAGGATGCACAATACCCTGAAACTGAAGCAAGCATGTTGGATTTGCCCATCGCTCATTTTATCACTGTTCCATCTGCACCATGTCAACATGTCTCTGTGAAAAAGGAATATTATCTCTAACTAGTTGTGAAGACAGAAGGGCCTACTCATCCTTCTGAGGATCCTTCAGAGGAGAATTAGTGATATGTTTGTGACATGACCGTCTTCTTTAGCACTTATATTTGTTTAAACTGTAACTTTTAGGTTCCAGGATAACTGTTGCTGATAATTACATAGAATACCTCTCATGAATTAATATGTAACTACAGCATTTTTCCATTAGACGTGAGCACTACCTTCTCTGTAATATGAGGTGATGAGCTTTAATTCGGCCTACCGGTAAAAGACCAAACAACATTTCATTATGATCAAATATTTACAGCTACAGAGTAACTAGTAGTATCCACAATGAATGTTGTTTATTTAGTCACATAGTTTATTTTCGACTTCTTGTATGTGCTTGATTTTGGCTATTGGCTGTCACTGATCCTTCTTACCAACATAGGTCTGAGACCTGTGTGCTAATGCTTGTATGCAAACCCATTGTACTAATAAATATAATAATAAAGTTGGCCATTTGGTAGATAATAAATATGCCGAATTGATACATGGATCCTGTTTATTTTTGAGCGGTCTTTTTTAATTGTCTACCACATATAGGGCAATGCCAATACGGCACTTTATTCATAAACTGCAAAATATCAAATGAGGTTTGGCGTAACTTTTCTCACAACAAAATCATGAGGTATGTCTGCCTTACTTTTATGTGCGTTTCTGACACCGCTTAAGACATACATTAACAACATTTCATCATCTCCACTGTTTGTACATTTTCCGTCGGTGACATTACTAACCTCCGGTATGTCCTGCGTGTCACTCGACTTATCCAGGAATCCCAGCCGGGGGAAAGCGCACTCGATCCGGATGGGAAGTCTCTCATGAGAGAGCAAAATATCGTCCAGAGAAAGGAAATTCTCCTCCATCCCCACTCCAGGTTCAACAGGCATATATGACTGTGTATTCATTTTGGTCTTGAATGAGGCAAAAGCAGATTTATAGCAGATATATTTAGTGAAATGTTGAGCAAAGATCCCTCCTGTAACGCTAATGTTTACAACTCTTCCTCCTTGCTGTTTGGCGCCAGGACCCGTTGACCAATCAGAGCGCTGCTGTGACGTCTAGACAAGAGCAATCGAATCGATTCGATTCAAGTCAAAAATAGCTGCTGTCCGTTTCTTTTCTTTTAATATGGTTCATTTTAGTGTTTTTTTTTTAATGTGAAGATAATATTGTTCATTATAATCACTGTAGTTTAATCGTTTCCAACAGTCAAATGAATTAGAAAATGTAATTCGCCTTTATTTTGACAGAGTCGGGTGCAATTACGGAGGTAGCCATTAGAGGTCAGGATATTACCATCACATAATAAAAATCCCTTCATGTCCGTATGTGATAATATATGGCAGTCATGAACCTGGAAATAATAATAATAATAATAATAATAATAATAATAATAATAATAATAATAATAATAATAATAATAATCAAATACTCACTGAAAAGTTACCTCTGAATTTTCATATAATCAAATTGGAAAAGAAAGGAAAGCAAATTAATTTGCTAGATGCTTCCCTTTTTCTCCATCCTGTTGAATGAAAAATGACAGCTAGTCCATATTGTAATCTTGTGTATTCCAATCTGTTAAGGTCCCATCACTTTACTTGAACTTTACAGAAAGAACTTCAGTCATCTTTTGTATTTTGCCATTTTTAATATTATAAATTATTATATATGTCATTATTATTACGCATCTCGCAGACTGCACATCGAAGCCCTAAGACATTTTAGTCGGCGTGCCCAAAAAGCAGGCAGCCGTTCACAACCTCAGAGAGTAAAACAAGTCATGAACTAAAAGGAGTCAAATGAAACAAAGCTATAATAAATGAAGGTGCTGTATTCTTCTTGAAGCTGTGTGTCCGAGCTGATTGGGCAGGCAGTACAGTACAGACTGTAGCAGCAGTCTGAGAGGCTCATTAAATAATTTCACTCTGCAACCCAGACCAAAGAACAGGTCATTTTCCAAAGAGATCACCCCCTTCCTCTAACTGGGTGACATGATACACAGGGAACATTGTGTGTCACACTAATAGGTCACGAGGTCAGCAGTGACCATTACATTTTGTGCTCTTAATTTCTGATGTTCATCTTATATTACTGTCATGCACCATGATGTTGGTCCCCATCCATGCTGAAATGAACCCTCGCCTCTGTCCAAGACACAGCAGGGGGGAGCAGGGATGATCAGCGCTAACACAGGATGAGAGAAAAAACTCTGATGTGATCAAATACTTTCTGATAAAAAAACAATTTCATACCACATTCAAACTCCAATATAGCTGCATCAGACATCAACACACAATGGCCCTCCAAATGTCAGCAAGAGGCAGCTGTTAAACACAATATGACATTGGATTACTACAAATTCTCTTAAGTGACGTCACAAAGCATGCTCATGTTTACCAACACAGAGGAAAGAGATTTAAAATGTAAAAGTCTTAATTCTTAAGAGTCCATTCATCATTCTTTGGGGAGAGACATGGTCATGCCCAGAGTCAAGCACTTTATTTGATGACATCATCTTAATTACTGTTGATGAGACATTTTAATTCATTATTTTCTTTCTGGAAAAAAAAGGTCTATTTTTTTTTTTTTTTTTTTATATTACATGCCAAATGCAGTTTTAATATACAGTATGTAATTCTAATATTGATTGTTTATAAATGTAATTATTAAAGCTGCATTTAGCAATTTTTGTGGCCACTTGAGGGCAACAAAACAACCACAACCTTGATGTATTATTACCTTCTCCAAGGTGAAATATTTAAAATATGGCCAGAATTTGAAGTTAGCTCCAAAAACATAGGGGGCAGCATATCACAAGATTGACAACTGCACTCTTTGCTAGCTATCCTTGACTATAGCTAGCTACCGTTAACAAGGCAACAGGGCTCAGCTAAACCAGGTTTAGCAGTCTGAGCGTGAACATGACACAACATCTGTAAACTGATAAATCTAAAGTTAAAGTTTAAGTGAGAATAGTTTGCAACTAAAGTCCAGCTGTAAAGACGGACTGGTGAGTAGATGAGTCTCTGTGTTAAGCGTGATGATGTTTAATGTCCCCAACAACCTTATGTCATAGAACAAAACTTGTAAATATCTTAAGCTTGTGGTAACCACACACTTGAGTTCAGGCATTACCCCAAAACCCATTCAAAAAACCTATTGACTTTGAGACGAGGGAACCAGATGTGTAAATTCTGACGAATGAATAACACGTCAGCTCCTCGAAAGTGAAGCCACAACATCTCGATCGCCCCCTGGTGGCTGGCTGCAGTATAGGACATTCATTCCACACCCCCATGTTAGCAGAAGGGACAAACCCCAAAAACATGTCAAATAAAGTTTTCCCAAACATAGTTTCTGACATTATAGGTTGCTCTAATCAGGCTGATGTATATTCAAGTGTTTGTTTTTCTGTCTGGTTTTATTTAGTTATTGGAAGCTAGAAAAAGTAGATGATTGACAGCTGAGCCCTGCTCGAGATTGAGTCAGGTGGGTGTATGGGTGGGAACAAGATACCTTGGCTCCACTGCCCAACACCACAGCACCGACTCTGACTCCAAATGACGTCAGCAGTGCAAGTTGGCAGCGCTTGTCTCCAGGATATTCTGGCTTCCTTTTTGTAAAGTGGGAGGAAGTGGAGACATACCGTCCATCTTATTTGTCAACGGAGCGATCCCTTCCACATTAGTCATTTAATCCATTGTTTATATCAAATAGTTCTGACTAGTGCAGCTTTAAGATAACATAGAGTGATGTATAGGCCTAAATACAAAAGTTTCCAGTCCTTATAATGTAAAGTTTTATGTGAAGGCTTTGATGATAAAGGTTCCCAAAATGGACTTTAACATTCATCGTTTAAAGGACAGAGAACCAGCACAGTACACGGGCAGAGCAGCCTATGTTGTGTACATGGTTAACTCCCCATCTTATCACATCTGAGGCAGTTGTTCTGTCAGCTTCAGAGCTCTGCACAGGCCCCTTTGGGAGCTGACTGCATTCAACTGTGTTAATTTTCGTACTTCTTGGTATTTATGCCTTTAAATATGACTATAGGTGACAACTTCATGGCCCATCAATTCACTTTAGCGCAAAGTTATACCTCAAGAATTAGGATGACTGATGGAATAATAGGGTAAAAATATAGTTGAGATGGCTGCCAGACACCTCTTTTATCACATATAGGCCTACGTGCGCTACCTTCCAAGGGTATTGCTGGATTTCTCAAGTTACAACCGCCCTAAATACAGATCTCATAGCATCTGTTGTTCGTAAAATTGAAAGATAGTCATAGTGCTCTGAAGCTTTTCGGAAGCTCTCAGCTATGATCAGTGATTTCCTGCATTTATTAAAGATTTTGTCTGAAAATTCTCATGAAGGCTGGGTTTCCCTAAAAGCAACCAACTGTTACACACCGGCTTAAAACTGTAGTCACAGGCGCAAGAGGTAGGACCAACGTGTCGATTCATTGTGATTGTTCAGTGTCCACACACCACATACAGCAGCTTGACATGTATTTGTGGTGCATTTCTGGCTCAACTTTAGTGTTTGGTGTAGTAGCAATTGTTTTTCCACCTTCAGTAGCCTTAATAGACCAGAATGCACTGCAGCTAGGAAACATTTCATGCTCTGAATGAGAGTTACACCGGGGGAAGTGTTATTTTGGACATCAGAAAAATCTGTTCCTTTGAATTTTAAAAAACATGAAGGTTTAGGGTTCGTTAGCTTGTGTACATGAAAACATGAGGAGAAACGTCGACTGCCACTCCAAAGTGTTTTGGTATGAGACATTAAACATCGCCTATCGTAGAAACTCTGTTTCACTTTGTAGAAACCTGAAAAAAAAATTCAGCGGGTTAAAGATTATATTTAAATTCTGGGTCAATTTTAGATGAAACAGCAGCCGTGGAGTCTGTGTTGAAGCACTCTGAAATCACTGCAGCTCTGATTTGCACTTGTGTCTCTTCCCTGGCTCATTCTCCATCGCACTGACAGCTAAGACTTCGGGGTTTTGGAGTGTTCAAAGGCGTCTGAAAACTGAAAACATGATTTTTAAGAGAAAAAATTGACATAATTAAACTGATGGCGGTAACTGATAGTGTTGTTAAATAATCTTTTAAATCACAATTTATGGCATTCCCTCATGTTCAGGATGTAGTTGTTGTACCAGAAGACAGTTGTACCCATTACCTGTACTGTACACGCATCCCTTCTACAGCCTCTTCTTTGTTAACTGTCAAATGGCATCCTGGGAAATGTAGTAAAATGACTAAATGATATAAGGTTACACAGAAAGTGGATACATCACATTCAATCCCAAAATAACTCCTAAAGTGTGTTCAGCGTTTCTGACTGATGTAACAGTGGGAGATGATTCAAAGATGGATTTTTTTCCTTGGGACTTAAAGGTCCAGTGTGTAGGATTTAGGGGGATCTATTTGCAGAAATGGAAATTATGTTTTCATTAGTGTATAAATAAAGCCTGACCGATTTATAGGATGTCTGATATCATCTGCCGATATTGGCCTACAGTGCTCCAACATGGAAACATATTTTTTTAAAGAGATTTATGATGCAAACAAAGAAGCTTCTGGTGATTTATAATCATTAAATTCCCAGTGATGTTTGCTATTTCAGACAATGAAGTTTATTTTTCATCTTTAATCTGGCTCTAGAGAGGGCCTTTTGTGTTTTGCTGCATATTTAGCTGCCACCATAGCAAAGGTAGAAAACAAGGGGTGTTCAGTTAGTTGCAATCTGCAACCTCACCACTAGATGCCACTAAATCATACACAGTGGGTTAGTCTTTTAGGTAAGGCTTCATTCAGACAGAATCAGACACTGAGGCCAAAACGCCAGTTCTCCCATTCATTTGAGTGACAGAAGTGTTTGAGCACACAAAAAAGTTGAAAAAGAATCAGTTTTGGAGAAACGCAACCTGGCCAATCAGACCATAAGACTATCAGAGTAGTAGTTTCATGTGTAGTCACTCAGCTTGGTTCTGTGCTCCAATTTAAAACACACCGTGATGATTGGCCTCGCATCATAATTGCAAGTAAATGTGCTTTCACTCATACGACCTGCATGCCAGTAGCAGGGCAACATAGCAGCTCTCCTTCGTTGTTTAATGGCAACTGACAAACTGCTTATAGGTGCATTACTGCCACGTCCTGGATCACGTTAAAGTTTTCAAACTTACGTCACACAAACAGGTCGAGGAATGACGCTCCCACACCCTGAGAGTGAATTGCTGCAACACCTGATTCTGCCTGAATGAGGCCCAACACCGTGTTCCAATAATATAAAGGAACAGTACATGGTGTGTGTCTATAGGCCTACAATAACACTTTAAAGCTGCTGCCAGCGTTATTTTCGTATTAAATTATGTTAAATAGCCGTATATTCAAATAGTTATCACTGTTATAGAGTGTTTGGTCAGTAACCCACGTCTCTCCTCCTCCTGCTCATGCAGTAAAAGAGGAAAGACATTTTCTAGTATCCCTGCCCACTTTATCCAATCAGGACAGAGAACTCCATAAAGAGGCGGTCCTGACTGCTCTGGAGCAGGATCCTGCTGTTCGGGTTCGTACACCGGCATTGGCAGAACAGGGAAAGCTACAAATTCCAGCGCTCCTGGCAACGTCTTATACTACCAAACAGAACAAGTGGTGAAAAAGGCTTGAAGAAAAGAAGGAGGCAAAAAGAGCTGCCTCAATGGAGTCGTGCAAGTGTGATGGCACAGAGAGGAGGGAGGGGCTTGCTAACTGCGAAACGGAGAGGTAGTTAGCTAAATGGATGACAGCAGCTTTAAGATGTGCGAAGCTGCGGTTCAGTATGTATATGTTGTCTCTGGGTCAAAGAATGAAAGCGGAAAATAGAGTCTGTCATCTAGCACAATTTATTCCACCATTTGTTTACAGTAGCGTTGTAAATGCAGTTTGTTTGTATGTTGATTCGTAGTAGTCTTCATACATCAGCTCTTGGCATTCTGAAGAGTGAGTAACACCTCACATGATTGAAATATTAAACAAATATTGTTAAATATGAACAAATGAATAAATAAGCCCCGTCCAGTGGATCCACAGTGGGACTACAGAGTCCTTTTTCGGGTCTGAGTGGCTCACGTCTCCAGTCACAGTCAGCCAGACCTACTCTAGCAGAAACACAACGTGGGGAACTGACAGTAGCATAGACCAAGAGGTGCCTCTTGAATCACACACTCCAACACACATGCACGAACAGTCATATGCACGGAGACACACACGCTCTCGCGCTCGAGGCTCTCACGAGAAAATGACTAATCATGGTCACATGAAAACTCTGGCAGATCTAAAAAGAAAGAACCAAGAGCGGTTACGTGTGTCATTTACAATATGTCATGTCGCTTCTCTGTAGCTGTAAACATCAGCAAAGTAAAGGGACGACTGCCAGTCGCACGCACAGGGAACATGGACATCTAGACTGTAAACATTTCAATACACAGACACGCACAGCACTGTCCCAGTCAGCCCTCTACACTGACCTTTCACGCTGTCTCACACACACTCACACACACACACACACACACTTGGCTTCAGCAAAAGCTATCCTGTCACGGTTCCAAGCTCACACACACACACACACGCACACACACACACACACACACACACAGTACATACACAAACCGGGTGAAGCCTGACACTGGAGCATCCCAAACACACATGTTACACAGTAGGAGCGTAAACTACATTGCTGGCCCCTTCCTCCCTCCCAATCAGAGAGCACGCTCAGACCGCTCCTCTCCACTCCTCTCCACCCCCAGTCCATCTTTAGATCCCCCCCTCCATCCTGTACAAACAAGACAAGCTGACATCCCAGTTTTCTTATTACAATTTTTTTTTAACCCTCCATCCGTCCCTGCCTGCCCAGGTGTGCACAAACCAGATCTAAGAAGCATTTTTGGGACTTTTTGATTTGATTATTATGAGTCAAATCGGCGAGGAGGGGTGCAGAACTGAGGCGGGAACTATGAGAAAGAAGCACATCGGGACCCAGTCTTTAATGAGAGGTCACCGAGTTGGAGTCCTGTTGTGAGATGAGAGGCCCACCGAATAATGTACAAGTCTGTTTCTCAAAGCAAGCTTCTGCAACTCAACAATCCTCCATGCGTCAGTTTCCTCCTCATCCTCGTCGCCTTCCTCCTTTCTCGTGTGGTCTCCTTCCCTCGTGCCCACTCCCCACTCTGCTCTGCTTTCTCTCCTCTCCCCAGTTAAGGCCATGGGAGGGCTGGACACTAATGACTGACAGGCCTGGATCCAGATACAAGATGGAAGGCCAGCTGCTGGAGGCCTGCGAGGACCTGAGCGCGTCAGGGAGGCAAATGGCCACTTGAGCTGGAGAGGGAGTGGAGGCCGATGAAGCCCTTTGAGGGGGCTCTGTTTGCCTGGGGGAGTGAGAGGGAGGGCAGGGGAGTTGTAAGCAGTCTCTTCAGCAGACGTAAAATGGAGGGCTCGGGAGGGGCCCTTTAATGTACGATGGTTTGACGGTCACGTTTTTTTTGGTTCAGTTCACGAGGAATAATTATCTTGGTTGGGATGATGGATTCTTTCAGGATACGTATGTGTTGATCGCTTTGATTGTTTTATCAGATTTGGTTGAGTCTGTGTCCAGATATCCATGGCAGGACAATGAGACATCCTGGAGACAGAGAGGAGACAGACAGACAGAGAGATAGAAGCAAAAGTTATCCACGAGTATGAGGATTTACCATCGAAAAACATGCATTTAAATAATCTTACTCATGTTGAATATCGTTAACAGTATTATCACACCACAAATGAGGCTGAATGTAATCTTTAGCCATGCTAGCAGCTTGACTCTCATTGTCTCATGATTGCCAGGACATTTTGCACAGATACTCATGGTCCCCAGAGGATGAAGCCTAGTGATTGGTGATTCTCTGACCTTTCTCTTGGCACCACAACCAGGTCCAAATTTTCATACTCAGTGTGAAATATCTCACTGGCTGAATTACAACATTTGTAGACATGCCTAACTTCTATGACCCTGAGTGATTATGGATCGCAATGACATTTGGAAGACACATTGTTTAACCCCTCAGGATGATTGTGGGGACTTGGCTATAGAGAGGAAGTCCCTCCCCGCCCGGTGTGCCCCATGGGACCTTATTTCAGAAAGAATTGTACTGTAGTCAGTGGTGAGAGACATTTCTGATCCCATCTGAATTGTGCCACGAATTACATTATGATGTTTGTCAATTTAAAAGATAATTTTGCAGGTCAAGAAAGTTTGTCGTAAAAATGGTCAAATGCCATTTAGTTTTGTGTAAATCCGCTCAGTGAACTATATCCTCTCACTCAATAGACATCACCCACACCAACATGGCCGTCACCGTGGCACACAGCAAGTATTAAAAAAAGGTAAACATCAACATAAATCTGACCAGACTCCAAAGGGGAGTTAGTCAGTTCTGTGAGCGAGCTGATATACAGGAGCAGCTCCACAAGGTTTCAGAAATGTAGGCTACTAGGTAGCAGTTAAGTAACATTACACACACAAACAGCTCACTCTTCTCTGCTCGTATGTGTTGAATTATTTCAGTTATTTTTAACCCTTCAGTCCACATTTAGCTGGGACTGCCATTTTAAGTGTCCATAAATCACTGATTGCTCTGAGCGTGTGGTTTTCTGAGGGACTGAACTGTATCAAGCGGTCCCGTTTGTGCCATTGGCTATTTACAAAAGCCCTCTGAGATGATGAACGATGCAAACATGGAACCTGTTAAACATCAGCTTGCACTGTCAATATGAAAATGTTGCTAACGTTGGCAATTATCTCAAAACATTCCTGTGTCTGAGTTAAGCCACAGAGCTGCTAGCATGGCTGTACAGTCTAAGTCGTGTTACAGTATTAATATTTTAATTTCAAGGTACAGTACATGGAGGTTCTGTACAAATAAATATATTATTACTATTATTTAAAATCTTCATCATCAAAATTTGAAAACTATGTGGTTATGTTTAAGGTCTGCCCGAACACAGCAATGATCATTTCTTCTCATTTAACATTTCTATCCACTCAAATGCATCCAATCCATCTTGTCAATGGAGGAAGTCAGTGACTGGACCTCATCTGAATTTTAATACAGAAGACAGCCGTGTGTATGTGCTGTGTGTCTCACCTTGAACAGTATTCATTGTGGCCGTGGTGGTCAGTCAGTCAGAGGGGTGTTCGGGGCAGGACCGATTGATCTCAAACCATGAGTCTATACAGCTACAGATACACACAGACACACAGGCAGTAAGTTATTGTGTGTACAATACAGAGGACACTTTGCCTCAATACTTGAACTGTATGCAGGTCAAACATTCACAGGTCAGTCATCAGGGCTGAAGAAAAATGAGTCAATAAATAAAGGAAATAAGAATAAATCATGAACTATAATGAAGCAAGAGAGAACTAAGATATCAATTCAACTGTACTGTTGTGTTAAATGGATTCTGTACTACAGAGGATTGTTGCTAAAGTAACACGTAGGCATGCTGGACGGCCTCCATGCACTCCCACATTAGCAGTACATACACAATATAGGATACATAAAAGAGACCCAGAGGGAAACATAACAGCAGCGTTACAGCTCACTCACATATGCATTTAACTTCCATGGAACCATTTAACGCTCGTCTCTGTCAGTATCTGTGTGTGAAGGAAGAGGATCCTTCACTCAAAGCAACATTATGTAACTATTTTAACCTCAAAATAAAAGCTTGAAATCATCTGAATGTTACAGCGAGGAATGGTGTCTCTGTGTCTGTCTATGCCAGTCCGCCCTCCTATTGCTTGCTTCTGCACTATGTCACTTTGTTGAGCAGGTTTGTAAGTGAGTAGCGCTTTACGGCAGCACATCGCACTCAGCACCGACTAAGTCACAAACTGTGACTGCTTTTTGCTTTTTTATTCCGTTTTTGATTACCAGCCAAGTCAGCCTATTTCAACAGAGGTTTAGCTGATAGCATGTTACCATCAGGTGTTATTGTCTCTGGTTCAGGTTACATTAGCTCGACATGCTGTTACTGTTCTGAGTCGTGTGCAAGCCTTGTGCAAACTTTGAGCACGCGTGTTGACTTCAACACTGTTATGACATGCTGAGTTTTGTTTGTAGTTTGCACGTAACCTTACCAAATGGTTACAAAAACCGTGGATTTGTATTTACAACACGTGTTGGCCGCCAAATCACACAAAATTCGATTTTCTACATAAGATGCTTTAAATAACAGTACTAATACCACAATTAAGAAAAATCACATTACAAGTACAAGCCTTGCATTTACAATGTTACTTGAGTTACACTACAGAGATTTGACCAACAAAATGTACTTCAATATCGCAAAATTTACTTATTTTCTCAAGAAAGCACCATCAGAGCGCTACATATAACAAATTAAAAAATGTATTTTGCATAAAGGTTGTAAGCTGCTCAAGGGGAGCTCGTTTTTACTCCTTTAATCTTTATACATCATCTAAAGTGACAGGAAGCACTGGTGTTGATGGGTAATGCCCGCTCAGCTATAAGACTTGCTAAAAACACTAGCAGCTGTCAGTTGTCTGCAGCCTGCTCTCATTTGTTTGCGGTAATTATCCTCAGCTATCAGTTAGTTAATCTGACAGAGATATATGGACGTTCAGAAACGCTACACGCAGCACCTTCATTGTCCAGTGTTATTATATGAATAACCTCTAAATCAAAGGCAACGAGTCCTGTCCATCTTTAAGGAATGTTTTTATTGGAGTGCAGTAAGTGGATTTAATTAGAAGAAGTGCAAAATTATATAACGGGCAGTGATTCAAATCTGTGTGCATGTGTGTGTGTGTGTGCGTGTCACCTTTTGTGGTAAATGCAGAGGCACGGCAGTCTGGCTATGGTGTCCCCTTGCTGCAGTTCCTCTAGACAGATCACACACTCACCGGCATCCCTCGCCAACACATCATCTGAAGTGGCAGGTACACGCGCACACACACAGACACACACACATACACACACGCACACAGAGAGAGCAGAACATATATCAGTATGCACCAAAGACAGCAACAATTTCAGACTCGAGCAGCATATCAAACACAGCAGACAGCAGTTAGGAGAGCAGGTTGGTGCATTACACAGAGTAGATATAGTGGTTGTTTCTGCTTGTACCAATGAAAATGCACCAGCAGGAGTTTTGAGATGAATTAGGAGCCTCGACTCTGTTTCCCCTTCGGAAAATAACAGTGTTCATCATATGGAAATTCACCACTGAATACTTTTATTTCCACCCGTCTACTTAATGTAATGAATATAGGCTCTTAAAAAGTCTTGAATGCTCTGTATATAAGGGAAGTCAATACTTCAAATTTAGTTTATAGAGTTTCTTTTTTCATAATAGATATTCTCCATTCAGTTAATAGTCGTCAAGGCTGAGCTGGGAAGAAAGAAAAACTAAATAAGGTAATATACACTACTGCACAGCAAGTTTAAAAGCCCCTGAACACTTGGCTTTAAATCTTACACATTTCTCTATAACATTAAATATTCATGACTACATAAGCAACAAACAAAGTTAAACTAGATTACCACCTTGTGGTTGTGTGACGCTGCAGAGCAGTCAAGTTGCACTTTACATCCATATCTGATAGAGAGCTTCATCACCTGAAGCTCAACATCAGCTAAACCAATGAGCTTCTGTTGGACTCCTGCTGTGGGACTATGAGTGTAAGTTCACTGAGACTGAAAAACTGTCAAATTCCTTGGATGTGTTCACATTTCTGGTCAATAAAGCTAATAGTAGAAGAACACTAAGACGCTATAAATTCTTCACACAAACGTTCAACGCAGCAGCACAGAAGATCTTTACAATCAGCACAGTTTCAAGATCGGTGTCGCCAAGTCTGTATCTGGCCAAATGTGAAAATATGTTCACAATCTCCCCGTCTGTTCCTGAGTTATGATGTTGAATAATGGCCAGAACAGTGTTTCACAGAACATCATGATGTTGCAGCGAAGTTGACCTTTGACCTTTTGGATAGAAAATGTCATAATTTTATCATACTAGACATTTGTGGCCAAAAACATGTTCTGTGAGGTCACAGTGACTGTGACATTTGACATTAGCCCAAGTCCAAGAGGATGTTTGTGCCAAATATGAAGGAATTCCCTCAAGGTGTTTCTGAGTTGTCATGTTTACAAGAATGGGATGTATGGACGTATAGATAATCCAAAAATATGATGCCCCCCACAGCTTTTGCTAGTGTGGAGGCATAAAAACAACGAATGAAGTCATTATTTATGACATGTCTGACAGTAACAGACTGAGCAAACCAGCTTTCTTTGGGCAGAAGTTGTTGCTAGCTTCTGGGCTTCTTCAGCTTCAGCTGTAGCATTTATATTCTGACGAGTTGTAACTCAAACTAAACATTCATGTTACATTCATAGCTGTCTCTGTCCTGCACACTCACCAACCTACTACCAGAGTCATAATGTCAGTTACTCTTGAATCTGTTCCCTGAAAGAGGCACCTCAAACAAGGCAATATAGGTACTGACCTTTGTTTGATGCCCACATACTGTATGTGAGGGAAAGACGCTTTAAACATCCCTCCAAAGATTGGCATGACCAAAGAACACGACCTAGAGTGTCTGGGCTGGGATGACATTTTACACATTTCAGGATTAACGTTAGCGTAAATGTTCATCTGTTCCTACAGTAAGTCAATTCCCGAGCTGGTCTGGCACTAGCCCACAAGGTTTTTTGATCCGCATATGGTCAAGAGAATACCAAGTGCACACATTTAATAGGCCACATGTATCCTCTGCAGCATGATATGCAAACAACCATACAGAAAGCATTGCTGCAGGAAACCATGGACTTGTACACAGTATGTTGTCTAACACACTGAGCATAAATGTACTGTATGTAACAATTACAGCTTTGAACTGTGAACCTGAAATGTAGCAGATGATATAGTACGACATGTTATTTCACAACACCTCATTTCACATCTGTCACTGTGGGGCACGGCTACAAAGACTCTGCAGCCTGGCTGCTGCTCCACTTTGAGATTGGCTGGCTGGTAAAGCAGCAGCAGAAACCCCAGCTTGTAATCCACAGTGAGTCAATTAAGAGGCAAGCTGGTCGCAGCTTGTCACCAATTATCTGCCTTTTTTTTTTTTGCGTGTCATCTTTGTTGTTGAAGTGACTGGGCGTATTGTCCTCCTTTAGCTGTCTGTCGCTGCTTCCCTTTGTTTGTTCACACACTGTAGGTACGCAATCCAATTCAAAATATTTGATTCCCTTTTTAAGATGTTATTTGAGGAAAGCTGGTTTGAACAAACTGGTTTGCCAGAATAAAATGGTGGCAGTTAACATTCCTGCAAACCACTGATACATTCACGTACGTGTCATAAGCTACGTACTGTACTATACTGACATTTCTACATTATGTATCATCTCACATTCGCATTGCATGTTTATTAACTGACTTTCATATCAGGAGGGGATGGTGGTACAGGCGTAGAGGCTACCAAGCCAGTGACCGCAGTTCAAGGCTGCGTTCAACATTTGTGTGTTGTGTGAAACCACTGGATATTTTTAGAAACCTAACAAAGTGTTTCATGTGCCTAAACCTAACCAGATCATAAACAGTGTCACAACATAAAATTGAAAAGTTAACCTTAAGAAACGTAAAGTAGCATGAATAAATAAATAAATAAATCTTAATCTTATCCGAGGTTTGAAGAACCATACCAACAATTTTTTTGGCGAGTGGGTTAAAGTTGAGGCTGCTTGCCACTACACTACTTACCAACAGTATCCCAGACCACAAAGGCACCATGAGGTTGTTCACGAGCCTTATGGCTTCTGGAATTAAACCAAACTACCTTCTAAAGTACAATTCTAAGGGACTTGGCAGTACGTCACCATATGTTTCCTTTTTGGGCCACATTTCCAATCTAATTTTACTACATGAGTTCAATATAAAGGGTCACATTTAATACAGTGTTTCAATCATGTTGAGTCAATGTGAATAAATTAAATATCCGGATGTGTGATTAACACAGGAGACACATTTGAAATGCATTACATTAATGGCGAATACTTGAAAAATAAACGCTTCAAAAACACATTATGTTTACGTTGAAGTTCCAGAGTAATGATTGAATAAACCCATAAAGTTTTAGAATTAATTGAACTTAATCAGATTTATTCACACTGGCTCAACATGATAGAAAAAAACCTTTGCATTAAATGTGACAATTTATATTGTAATATGTATGTATGTAATAGAATTAGATGGGGAATTTACATGTAATTAAGTCCACATCAATGCATAATTACTTTTTTCAGTGACTACATAGATGAAAGATTTTTTTTAAATAATATAATTAAAAGTCAAGTGACAGCATTCAAATACATGCACCTCATTCAACTGGATAAACTGGATTTACTGTCGCACTACCAAAGAGGGAGCCAACATTAACATTAATTCATGTGAAAATGTCACACATTATTGCCCTGGTAGTAAAAAAAATCCAGTTTTGAGGATGTGCCAGAATGATAGTAGACATTCTTTCCTATCTGTCAAATGAAACATGAATGCTGTCCAAGAAGATTATTCAAGCTAAAGAAAGAAATGCTGACTGAATAAGAATCTGAAATCTAGATAGATAGATAGATAGATAGATAGATAGATAGATAGATAGATAGATAGATAGAACGTGGGACAGATAAGGAGAGGGGGTAGAGACAGAAAGAGAGACAGAAGACATATGCTCTGACTGCAAATCAGCTTAGTTCCACAACAAACTCCCATAACCCCGCTCTCCTCCCTCCCTCCCTTTATCTATCTCTCTCCTCTTCTGACCCCTCTCCTTTATTCCATTGTTCTCTGTAGCACATCCCTCCATCCCGCCGCCCTCTGTCACCCAGCATCTCTCCGACAAAGTGCTCTGGATTAAATCTCAGGAATCTACATACACTGATAACAATAGAGCTGCTCTACTCCTCCTCTTACTTCTCCTCAAATATCCTTAGCATACAAATCCAACCCGGAAACACTCAGAGATTAATCAACTTCCAAAAAGTCTGCAGAGTCCTTTAAGAGACACGATTGTTCCCGTTTGATGGCGGGTGCAGAGTGTATTAAATCTAAAGTCAACATCTGACCTCGGCTTTAATAATCAGGTGAAGAGGGTTGTTCAATCTTGTTTTCCTCACCTGTGAAATGCTTTAAAAATGAGGTCATCTGGATAAAGTTAGAGTCCTAACTCATCATAGTCCTACCTCAGCCAAAAACTCTCTACATCGATTGCAGTATAAATTGCAGCTGCAAGGCTTTTAACTGGATCAGATAAGAGTGTATCAACACTGTTCTAGCAGAGGTACAGTGAACTTTAGAGCTGATTTTAAGATTTTATCGATCATCTAAAAAGACTTTTGTGATCTTGAAGGTACTTGAAGGTAGTGAGCTTTTACCTCCTTATGTACCAGCACGTGTCCTGATATCCAGTTTCCTGGAGCTGAAATTAGGTCATTGCATTACAACATGCTATACTCCACTAAAGATCAGATGAATGGTTTCAATACTTGCTGGTGCTGCAATGTTTAACTGAAATTGTTGAAAAAACAAAACAAAATTCTGATCCTAAACAAACAGCGTTGTTGGTCAAAGATCTCTTAAGGACAGTTTTATTATGTGACAACGCTATGGTTAGGGTTTGTTTAGGTTTAAGCACTAAAACAACGTGGTTAGGTTTAGCAAAAGACTGAGATTTGGTTTGAAATGACTACAATGTTAAGGTTAGGGGACCTTTGTTATGGAACAATCATGGACATGCTTTAAAAAAACAATATAGCCGATCTGTTGAATGGAAAAGGAATGTCTCCTGTGTTGAAGTCTGATGTTTTCTTGCTCGAAAACAACTTCAGTGTCAGAGTCTGACGTTTTGTTGCTCTAAAACAACTTCATGGAGCATCATAGACAATATGTTGCTCTATAACACGTTCATAGTGTCATAGAGTCCAGCGTTTTGTTGCTCTATAACAAGTTCATGGAGTCATAGTGTCTGACAATTTGTTGCTCTAGAAAAACTTCATAGAGCATCATAGAGTCCAACATTTTGTTGCTCTATAACAACTTTGTAGAGCGACATAGTCTGATGTTTTGTTGCTTTATAACAACTTCATAATGCCATAGACTGGGACATGTTGTTGCTCTGTAACAGTTTCATAGAGCATCATAGAGATTGATGTTTTGTTGTTCGATAACATTACCCGACTTCTTCCTTCTGCTTGTCACTTGAACGTCAACGTCGTGAAATGACTGTTGTTGTTGGGAGTAAAGTCTCAGATTGTGTCTGTTCCTAATGTCTGTCTTGAAGGTTGCGTTGGAGAAAAGTTCATGGTAGTTAAAGAGTGAAAATTTAAGTCAAAATCCTGTGATGATTATGAGACGTGTAGTAACACTAAATTGACATATCATCACCTTATGAAGTTGTTATGGGAAATGTGTTGGCAGACAGTTGCCTGGTTACAGATCCAGCACATACAGTAACATTAATTTAGAGTTGTGTTTCATCCTCCCATGCTCAAGTAGTAATTGTCTGCCAAGGAGGGCTGTAGAGGAACATTTATGGAGTGTAACATAAAAATGCTACGCTCCAGCTTGCTCTGTGGGGAACATGCTCAGTAAGTTTCATGGAAATCCTCCTGTTATATTTTATCAGTTCTTGTGCACAAGTAGGGAATTTAGCCATCTAAATGTACTTGAGGAAAGGACAGCGGGTCACCAGAGTCATTAGGTTTGATCCTCTGGGTATCATGAATATACCCTAAATGTAATAGCAAACTGTCAGTAGCTGCCAAGATATCCTTCTCTGGACCGAAGAGCTGAGCGGACGCAGATGAACAGATGGATGGACTGACTGAATCCACATCCGGAGGCGTATGCAACAAATGAGAATATGACCAGAATCTGAAGCGACGGGAAGAGGTACGTGTAAAACTCTGCATGTGTGCTCTCAGGTCACACAGACTTTCCCGGCTCTCTTAATCATCAGCTCCCTCCTCTCCCGCCTGTTTCCCTCTTGACTTTCAGCTGTCTCTCCTTGCTTGCTGACTTGCCAACAGACGTTTGGCATCCAACACCTTCACATCAATTATGAGTTAGAGGAGTCGCTCTTTGCCTCTCTGAATCACAGCCCTCAATTCCCTCTTTCTTGTCTCTATCAGTGTCCTCCATTGACCTCAGTGGCAAGAGGCAAACTCCATGTCCCTCACCTTTCTCTATACCTTCCTCTCTCAGTGACAAACACTCTCTGGCTTTCTGTGTCTCCATACCATCCTCCTGGCTTCTATGTGTGCATGTGGCCCCCTCTCCCCCTCTGTGCGAGGGGCTATATTTAGTTAGAGGCATTAAAATATCATCATGCAGAGTCGAAGCCCAGAAAAGATCTAGTGGTCAGCTCACGTGGACTCAGTGTGCTACCTATAACCCTCACCTGCTTCACAGACTCCAACACACGCAGTGCAGACAAGTAAGCAAGGACAGAGACACAAATAACACATTTGGTTTATGTGCTTTCATTCAATCTAAGCATTTAGATTTAGATTTGTACAAGAAATGTGTGACTTTGTACTCATTCAGAGAAGCAAAAATGGGGCATTTAATGTCACATTTGTGAAGTTATTTCACCTAGTTGTTATTTGAATACAAGGAGAATCTCAGGAGAGTCTCTCAGTGTCTCCCACTATAGTAAATAAGCGGTTCGTAACCACACCACACCTTAAGGACAGATATAAAGGACAATAACAGTCACATAGCACAGTGATTTAGTAGCACTTCCACACAGTTTAGGACTTGTGAAAGACAGATTTTAAAAACAACCATCAAAATCGATGCAGTGTCGCTTCCAAAAGTGCTGTATCCTACAATTCCCATTATGCATACTCAGTAAAATCCTTTAACAGACCCAAATAGAGAGAGACAACACCATCACTGGCAGCAGTGCCACCAGTAAATGAACAGCCACTGTCTAATAAAGTAGCAACACGTCTTTTTTCTGCTTTATGATTATAGTGCACCACATGATCATAGAAGGGGTGCAACAGTACATGAGTACAGTACAGACGTAACTGATCAGTTTATGCAGTCAGACAAAGAATACGTCTGACTGTAGCAAAAGCATGCATCAGTGGGCGAGAGTATAACCATCCTGATCCACACTCCTATCCAGTAGGTGGCAGTAATGCACCTAAAAGATGTTTTCCAGCTGCCATTAAACATAAAAAGCAGCAGCAGGAGAAGAAGAAGATATGATAAAACATGACAAAGAGGAATTAATGATACCCTATGTTGAGTTCAGCAGAGACACCAGAGCTAGACGACCCGCCCTCTTCATTCTAATCAGCTGTGTGGGTCGGACGAGGACGGTGTGTCGGTGCTGTTTGACTGTTGTATGTGAGTGGAAACACGTTGGCGTCTACTATTCCAACTAATCGACTATTCTGACTATCTCAGGGGAGATGAAAAACACTAAGTACAATAAACTGTAACTTACTGCACACTACTGTCGGTTGAAAATAAATAACGTAACCTAGAATAATGAATTTGAGGATTTTGTAGCTTTTTTCCGATTGTACCAAACTTGTACTCAATCGTGACCCCTAAACTGAGATACGTATCAAACTTTGACTGCTGTGTACCATTACATCCAAAGATCATAGACAGACCAGAGACCCACAATGGTATAACTGGACCCTCCAAGACCAGACGAGACTGAATACCAGACTTATGTAATGAGTGGGTCCTGGGTTGACTGTCGGACAGCAGGAATAGACCATGAATCAACTATTCATTCAGTGGGCCACATAACCAGGAGGTGAACTCAGAAGCTAGAAACTTTTCTTGGCGTATGCACCAGGCGAGCAATTCTTATTTGACTAAATAGGCACCATCTTTTCTATGGTATCTAAATCTATAATACATGTATGGATCTGTGAAGACCTCTACACAGTTTTTGCTTATTGTTTGTCTTCAAACATAGCGTGTAAAAGCGGTACCTTTCATCACTGACTCATAGATGACGTGACGGAGTCCCATGAGCACTTCAACTCGGGCCAGCCAATACAGCCAAAAAATGAGTACCCTGATCAATTTTTAATTGAGGACAATTTCAATCAATTTCTTTATTCCTGCAAAAAGCAAAAAAAAGACGACTGACTGAAAGTGACCTCTCTGTGCGAGTTGCAATAATCAGATTTTCGAGATGTAGATGCTGTACACATTGTGCAAAACCCAAAATTTGAATCAGTCGAATTTATATGAAAGGTTGCCCAGGATAACTTGAACACAACAACAAGAACTGGTAATCACTGCTAGCAGCTGCATAAGCATGTGATAATAATAAAACCCTGTGTGCACTACTTATTCACTCTTGGATTACCCACCTCAGCCAAGTTCGTAGTCTTAGCAACTTTATTTTCATACCATAGTGAAATCAATGGAAAGGCAGGGCTGAGGGAAGGGTAGAAAAAGCACGTGAAAACTTTTTGTATAAACACAATCTATACTAAGTGTGTAGCTAATGGGTTAAAACATCAAAAACCACCACTATAGCTCTTTAATACACTTTATTATACTGCATTAACATGTGCAGGTATGCTTGGTGCTAATACTTACATATTGAGAAAAGTGGCTGTTGGGTTAAACTCCGACAAAGTCATTGTGGTTCTTTAATAGGAGTCCGATTATATTCCTGCATCTATTGTACAGTAAATGTGTGCATGTGTAATGACCTTGCTCAGAGATGTGCTGATGTGCGGCAGCTAGTAGGCCCAGGTGATTGACAATAGACCCCTGAGCATGCTGGGAAACGAGATAAGCTGCAGCTCGGCCCGTTTTGTGGGTCTCAAAAAACCCAAGAGAACACAGAAAGAGAGAGAGAGAGAGAGGGAGAGGGAGGGAAAAAAGACAGAGAGAAATTACAGAGAGATTACACAGCGGGAACAGAGCCGGACAGACAGACAGACTGACGGAGGAGAGGGGGACAGAGGCAGGACGAGAGAGAGTAATTTGCTGGAAATAAAGAGTGACAGGACAGACAGAGCTGTAGAAAAAAAGAAGAGAGGAATTATGGGAGTCTTTCTCCTTTTACCCTCTCTCCTCTCGACCGTTATCAGCCATCAGGGTACTCCATCACTCTGGATCTCATCTTCCTTAAGACAGTTTCACTCTCCTCTCTCTGTCTCTGTCACTCAATCTTCTCTCCTCTCACTGTCCGAATTCAGCTGCAGGCTTCAACCTTACATTATATTTTACTGCACTGGCCTTGGGGGCCTAGTTGACTGCTATTTGTGGAGCTGTGTTGAAAATGACTTCCCTCCTTCTCCCTCCCTCTAACAACTTCACATGATTAAGCCTGTGTGCTCACCTTATCATTAGAAACACAGCAACACTGTTCTTGCCATGTATACACACACAGAAACACAGAGCTCTACAAGGTGACCTTCAGGCTCCAGAGCAGACGTACATGTGCAGAGTCTCCACTCAAACAAGTAACTGTCAATCATCATGTTGCTGGAGGCAATGAGACGACATGGCTGCTGTCAATCATGTGTCCCCGAGCAACCAGGAGTGGCAGGTCAGGCCGTAATTAAAAGAGCAGCCTGCTGGAGGAAATAAACAGTAGACTGGATGTAGACAGTGTGTCTGCAGCAGTATCACTGACTCTTTTTTTTTTTTGGTCTCTTTATGTACGGTTTTATTTCATTCATAAATAGCCCTGAGTATCAGTATGGACACGGAGTAACAATAAACATGAATGATGGTGAAACCTCTTAAGCAAGTCAGCAAAATCTCCCTCTAAGTCTTACTGGTGCACTTAGCTTTTGAAAATCGGAAATTCAGGTCTTTATTTCATGCATTAAAGCTGAAATGGACTGACAGAATGAACCATTAAAAGCAGCAGCAAATAGGGTGAAGCGTTTAAATACCTCGATATTATAAATAATAGGACTATTTCTTCTACATTTTGTGTCCATCATCAGGATAAAGAGCTCATCTGCAGTTTGGGAATGTTTGCATGCTTCAGCCCACGGTCAGTAATGTATCAGTGCCCTGATGATCATTTGTGCCAATAGACCAGATTCACACGGCGGCCATTTTCCTCTGATGTCACGCTCAGGTTGGGAAGCTCAATTTATGGTTTAATTATGCTGCTGTGTTCCAGGTTGCAAGTTGTATAAACGTAGGGCAGCTGACAAATCATTCCCCGAGTGATCAGCAACTGAAAAGACATCAGAGAGTGAAACTCCACAGGGACCTTGGTCGTATTTCAAGGTAAAACAACAAATGTTAATACCCATTAGCCACTGTTTGACGACCTCCAGTGCATTTCACTTTTAGAACTGCATTTCGCTTTTCATATCATACCGAGTAACACTAACAAACAGTTGGCTAATGTTAGCTAGGAAGTGGTTGAATGCTAATATTAGCTGTTGTCTAGCCGAAGCTAAAGGGTTTTAAAATATGTTGTTAAACCTTGAAATATATGGCCCAGTGTCCCTCTTCATTTGAACTATCTGTTGTCTTTTCAACTGCTGATCAATCAGAAAGCAGCGAAATGTTAACAATTGGTTGATTCCCTTTGTTTATTGGACTTGCAACCTGGAACACAGTGTAACATTTGAGCTTCCCACCCTGACTGTGATGCCAGAGGAAAAAGTGTGACTATGGTCTAATCAGGAATGTTAGTGATAGCTTTTGTGGCCCAAACTGATTATTGGTTGATAAGTCGATTAGTTCGATATTAGTCGACTAACATCGAATATCGTTTTGAGACAAACTTGAAAAAAAAATCTGTTAAGTACCTGAATCAAACCCTCAGAGATATGATCTCACTCAAAGACCTCTTAGTTTGATGTGTCATAGGAGGTCCCACAAGGCCGAAAGCAATTCCTTACAAAAATGCAAGATATGACACCACTAATGGCAGCTAGAGGCTCTTACAATATGAAGACATGTTAGACAATGGTCTCAGCAGTTATTTTAACTCCCTGTCAGCTGTGAGGTAGCTTTAGCAACAGGCTGATAGTGAAAGATGGT
The DNA here is from genome assembly GCF_040436345.1 of Pagrus major. Taxonomy (NCBI): domain Eukaryota; kingdom Metazoa; phylum Chordata; class Actinopteri; order Spariformes; family Sparidae; genus Pagrus; species Pagrus major. The sequence goes on along the minus strand of NC_133222.1, from coordinate 28,987,948 downwards.
GGCAAGTGATAAATCCAAGCCTCAAAGCCTGTCTTTATACTGGTTTATAAATTAGACTCCAGATGGATTCAGGCATCAATCTTGATAGAATACATCATCGATGCATGGTCCCCTCTGTCAACGTATCTCTAAGTGATGAGAACATGGACACAATAATCAGTCTTGTTACGTTAACTCATTTGTGAACATTTTTATCTGAGTCATGTCAAATAGATTGTCATCATCAGCAAAGATCATCAAACAACCAAATTATTTTACTGTACATGAACTGTCTGAATTCAGGTCAACCTCTCACTAAACTCAGCACTCACCAGAGACTCTGAGGTTCTCTATCTTCGTTTTACCCTCTCCTCTCTGTAACATGACCTTCACAAAGTACAGTACATCCCCCCTCAAGCTCCAGTCAGCAGTGAAAATTACAAGACATAAACACCCGACAATGGAGGTCACCTCTGCAGATCACTGCTGCAGTCAGGTTGATAAACAGGAGTGAAGATAAAGCCACTTTTTAATTCCAAAATTTGAAAAGTCCTCTCAGAGCTCTCCTCCCATCAATTAACGGCTCCGGATCAGAACCGAATCTGATGTGACTCTAGGTGTTTATTCTTCCAGAAGGTCTGGCTCTGCACTTGATTCTCAGCCTATCCCCCTGGTACAACACTCTGCAAACATTTATTGTTTGGTTTTGATAGAGAGCCCAAGCATCTTATATATATATGTATATATATATATATATATATATATATATATATATATATATATATATATATATACATATATATATATATATATGCTATATAATAAAAAACTCTTGTACAATTATTTTGTTTACAACAACCAGGGATCCAGTGATTTTTCTAATGATCTTAATGATTTCAGCATCTCATCACTCATTGGCTGGCTAGCCACTGAAACAAATTCCCAAAAGTTTGCTGTATTCCTGCAGTATTCGCTACAGCTCACAGCAGGTTTCATTCCCCCAAAACATGAAACACTGAGGAGTAATAGATTAGCGGTCATGAAATCGAATCAGTCAACTGGTGGTTGAATAACAGAGTGGGGCAGCATGTAGAGACAGTGAGGGATGAGCTAACAGAGGAACACAAAGCAGCACTACACAGACGATCAATAAAGCAAAATAAAAGAGCCTGACATGTCTGGCTCCCACACCCCATCACTGTGACACAGCATGGCTTTTTGATATCACGTGGAAACCCAGTGAAACCATGCTAAGCACTTATTGTCGAGGTTAGTGATGGCGGACCTGTATGACCACACACTAAATGCAAGTTACATATGGTAGTATATGTTCTAAAATTATACTGCAAGTGTTTGAACTTTTTGGCAATATGTATTAAAAGCAGAAGGGTCAGCATTATAGAATCGTTTCTTCTCTCTCTTTGGCACTCATCCACTCTGATTCATTTGCAAAATTATATTAAATAAGACGTAAAAGGTTTTGAGAAACTCAGGTGCCATAAATTCTTATCTGGAAGTTGTTTAGTAAAATGAACTGTGCAGCAGTGTGAAGAAGACACCTGGATGCCCTCCTTGATCTATTCATAAATTCTAATCTGCTGTTGTATCATTATTCTGTTTGTCCCTCCCAACACCCCAGCCGGAAAAGCAGCCGTGCTGACTGTCTAATTTGCACTAATTGCTGGGATTTTTGGAACAGAACTCGCTGCTAAACTAGCAGTTTAAGTTTCTTAAGATGGCCTTCAGCCACAATGTCTGCCACTAGGGCCTACTAATGCTGTGAATCCAGTTATTTATTTTTTCCCCCAGCAGATCAGTAATATGGACTGTAGTTTGCCAGAGGATCTTCCTTTCACTTGTACTAAAAAGAAGAATGCATCAAGCTAGATTCCTTTCCAATGGCCTCTGCCTCAAAACCTCCAGAGATTAGACTTAGATTAAGCCATAAATATAAAGTAATTGCAGTTTTGTGTTAGCATTCAACAACTAGCTACCTAGCTCATGGAAGGCCTAGTTATTAAATGCTGGAAACAAATGGTTACGTTTTTTTATTTTTAGCTTACTTGAACCAAATCAAACAGGTTGTGGGTAATATTATACGAGTCCCTGCACTTTACACTGCACTGTTGGTGCTAAATCAAAACACAGACATAATGTCCCCAGATGGGACCACTAACATCTTGTGAAACTTAAAAGGTTACATGTTACAACAAGGGTCGATTGCCATTAGGGATGTTAGCAGGCTCAGTTATGTTTGTATTTTCAAGAGTGCATGACTGAATATGTCAGGTTGTGTAAACTCATTCTAAGAATTTTTATGATTTTCTTCATTTCCCTCATTCATATTTATCACGCTTTGGAAGGACCAGCTCAACAACACGCGTCAGCTTGTAGACCCACCCACCTTGTGATGAATATTTATCAGCACAGCAGCAGTGACTGGAGACTTGGCACAATATTGGGAAGACCAATAAATATGGAAAAATACATATAAAAAAAAAAACAGGGCAAAAATCTGTTTATTTTTTACCAGCACAGCAGCGAGCCTGGCTTTTCCTTTCAGATCTACAGTAGCCTCCTGACATATAACATAAAAGTAGCTAGAGAAAAGAAAAAGCCTTCCATACCATTGTAGGAGAGGCGAGGCTTGCTGAGACACATGATGAAGTGAACTTCCATTTCATTGGACGCCACAGACTTGGAGCAGACAGGACACTTGAATCCTAGAAAGAAAAGCAGAGAAGAGATCAGTGAAAATACAAATGTATACCCATACCTCTAACATAAACAAGTATCATCTTCATCGTGATCTGTATTTGTATACCGTCTTTGACCCAGCTGACAGCCTTTAGCATCATTACAAAGCATATTCCAAGAAGGTCGTTTGTTTTGTTTTTTTAAAGATGTCTTTACATAAGAGACAAATGAAAAATGTGTTTCAGATTTAAGTAGTGATAACCATTCATCTTCTGAGGTGATGATTTAAAGTCTAGCAGCCCTGATGATAAATCACCCATCACCAGACCACTTAAGTGTTGCTGTTTTTCTTCAGGGTCCCTGGATCCCATCTAATGACAAACCTTTGACAAACGGGGGTTGGATTCTGTGATATAAAGCACAGAGCAGCCTGGATGGAAACAGAGTCACGTTGATTGCTAAAATTCAAAACTATTTGGCAGATAAAACCCAAAAATCGGAAGAAAAATATTAAAATGTGGTGTGAAGCCTTCAATTGTTTTTCTCATTTTCAATTATTCTGAAAAAGCTATTTAGACGGCAGTTGGGGGAGGAGGTGGGGGTTGTTCAAAAAAACATCTACGGTGTCCTGATGATAAAGTGTCCTCCAGGGTGGCTTCCAATGGTAAAAACATGATGGAGTGCCATATAGGAACTATTTCAATGTGCATGCATCACGATGTGAGCTTTAACACTTTTAGCTACAGTGACGATTTTGGCTTCAGAAAATAACGTCTTTTCAAATCAATTTGGGAACTTGGTGCTTCCACAGACTTGGATTACACTGGACGAGCTTCATGGAGCCTTTTGATATTTACTTTTCAGTTGGGTTTTTTTAGCGTTTTAAAACAAGTCCCCATTTACTTCAGCTGTTTAGGAGAATGCTGCAATGCTGAACTGCTTCTTTACGTGAAGCAAGATCTAAAGGTCAGCTCAGTGATTTGAGAATAAATACAGGCAATACAACAAAGTCAGGTCAGCTACTTTTGAGTGGCAATCATTGCTCTTTAATGTGTTGTCTGTGTCTGTAGACCTGTGTGCATTTTACAGCTAGTTTATTAGGTTGTACTGAGCATTCAACATGCTTATATATACTGAAGTCAGCTATCCTACAGGACCAACAGAAAAGCTGTAATTTGTTAGAACATGCTATATTTAAATAATGGGTTCAGATGTTTCCATTATTCTGTCTGTCTCTTCTGTGTTTTCTTGCTGAGCCATAGCAAAAGGATCAACATGTGGGTTTGTTGCCAGGACACGACACCTTCAATCCTGCATGCTAGGGATAGACTGATTATTGGCCTGACCGAATATTGGGGGCCGATATTCAGCATTTTTTCTGATTATTAGTATCTGTGTTTTTTGTGTTTGACTGCTGATATAATAAATTAATTTGAAATTGCGATACTTTGGCTCTGATGCAGCATCCTCTGTGTCTGTAGTCACCACTCTGTGGTCTCACTCAATTTCCCGCCCACAACACTATGTGATTGATTAGTCATCAGACGTGATAGTCTATCAACACTGAATAATCTGAATCTGCAAAGTAACCAGTGACTAAAGTTATCAAATACATTTAGTGGAGTGGAAATATTAAGTAGAAGAAAATGGAAAAACTCAAAATTGTACTTGAACATTACCTGAGTAAAGTTTGTTACATTAACTGGTTATTCCCAACTTTGACGCTAAGATTTTCAGTGCAAATGCATATCGGTTTCATATATCAGTTGTATGTCTCCTTGGTTATGAGTAATCAGTGTAGGTATCGGCCCTGAAAAAAACATACCGGTCAACCCCGAATACACACAACTACCAGGTAGAAGATACACACTTAGCTAACTGGTGAATCCTCATATTAGCTTGGGTAGAACTTAGAGGTGTGTTCAGTAAATTTTGGAAAAAGCATGTCAACACAGAGAAGCAAATTGGACATGGGTAGACTAAAATTCACCCAAAAGGTTTTTCCAACCAACAGTCAATGACGAAGGTCCCCAACCTTAAAAAAAGGAACAACCACAACAACCCTAGTGATCTTTCCCTAACCTAACCAACAGTCTTCTTCATGTTATAAAGAAATTGAGACAAAAGATGTCGTCCTGTCGATGGCGACCAGATCAGAAAACTCCTCTGTGTGTCGTTCTGGAGGGCACACATTTCCTCTCACACACTACCTCTCTCGGATGTTTTATAACATGGGAGCCATCTCAGCAGCCCCCTCCTGTGCTGTTTAGATGGGACCCATTAGGCCTAACTGTATTAGTTTAACACATAACAGATAATTAGATCAACCACTGGGCCACATGAGACGAGTTTGCACAAACTGAAAACAGACACGACTGCTCTGCGATAAAGGACACTTCCAGTCAAAACGGCAGCAATCCTTGGCTCTAAACAGAAGTCCAGATTGTGATGTATTTTAGTGCCCTGATTACTTAAAACTCCTTGTGTACTCATTATGCAAATCACGTTATTAACAAGCTCTTAAAAATGTACAAGCTTCATTGTGCAAATTCTGTTTTGAAGCCTCAGTACACTGACGTCCTCACACACACAAGTCTCTTTTTTGGTTTTCACTGATTATATTAAAAATTAAAGCCACAGTCTTGTTGGGTTTACAGCATCTACTGTGACCAGACAGTTCTTATGTGTTCCCCAATCATGTGGTGGTATAATGGGATTGACAAATATATAACCAGCAGCACTGCCATTTTTTATGAGAACACTTTTGTCCTTTGAGGGTTCGACTGCATCTCTGTGGGGATTTGCACACTTTGCAGTTGTCATGTAGGTGGTGCCGCTGACAGTATCACTACTGCAGGTCTATTAGTTTGTTTTGTCCTGATGTTTTTCTGTCCTTTCTTTTTTACTTCCTGTCCTTGTCTTGTCTCTGACACCTGTTTGCAGTAAAGGGTTGTATAAAGAAATGTGCTTGAACTTAAAGGGGTACGAAAGTGATAATATTCTATGGTTGGCCAACATGGAAGACACAAATTAGAAATGAGTATTCCAAATCTGTGCCGCAGAGGCAGGGATATCATGACTTTTAGTCTGTAGTGAGGGCTAAACTGGATCCTACAGTTCCCATAATGCACGTTTGTCTGTGTGTGTTTGATCCCCGGCTCCGGCTGCGTGTCAAAGCGTCCTTGGGCAACATACTGAACCCCAAATTGCTCAGGATGACTGTATCATTGGTGTGTGTGTGTGTGAATGCCTGAGCGTAGAAATATTGTGAGGCTGTTTTGCTCCTGATGAGCAGGTCGCCACTGCGCACGGCAGTCTCTGCCATTAGTGTTTGAATGTGTGTGCGAATGAGTGAATGTGAGAAGCGTCGGTAGACTAGAAAAGCTTTATAAATGCCATCCATTCAACAGTTTGAAAAAGAGAACTTACTCATACACAAACAGGGGGTTAGGGGTTAGCGATGCAGCACCTCATGTCAGTTCTGCCACGTGATCTCAAATGTAAACAAATGTTGAATATTGGCACTGATAATTAGCCAGGGTCTATAATCGTTTTACCCCTAATTTTAACTTGTATTCATTACCTGTCAACAGTAGTATGCTAGCTAACGATAGCCTCAAGGGCTAGGGTTGTTTACCATTGCTTGGCAACAACATCAGCTGCTCTAGGATATCTCTCTTATTGGTGAGAGGTGATTGTGAAAGTACTGACTTAATGACAGTCGTGGTCGTCCAGATTTTGAATCCTAGATATCCAACACATTTTGTTATTTTTCGGGGCAACCTTCAGGACCGACCATTCTCCCAGACCAGATTTCTCCTCTGTCTCTTGTCAGGAGGGGCAAATCAGGGTTAATTCAGCCTGATACCCTTGTAGAGTCTGACCAGAGGTCATGGACTTAGAGCTTATTATAAAGAAATGTTTGTCTTTAATGAGATGGACAAAATATTAGTTCAGAAATGATTATGTTAACAAATTAATGATAGACAGTTAACCAATTGGTCAATGACAGAAAAGTAATATAGAGCTTTTTTAACAATCAACTGGTTCCAGCTTCTCTGATAGAAGGCGAATCTCTTTAATATCATGCAAACTGGATATGACCGGATCTGAGACAAATTATATTGTGACATTTCTCCCTAATTTCATTCATGTCCATTTTGTACACTAACAGATTAAAATATTAATGGGTGGTTATGTGTCTAATACTTCTATTTTCATAAGAAAAGTGGAAAAATGCGTTAGAAAAAGCTGCAAACCTGCAGTGTGTCACATACTGTGTGTGGTGCCTACAGTACTTAAAGAACTCAGCAAACACTATCAGCGGGTTATCTTTGAAATGTTGCACATCAGTTTATAAAAAGCCTCAAAATGTAAGATATGGAGGTACAGTAGTTTGACAGTTTGTTAGGTTACACACAGATACATTCACTATACACAGACCCCCCCCCCCCCTCCTCATGGCAGCTGACCCACTTTTCCCTTGGCTGCTATTTTCAGATGCTCCATAGGGACGAGCAGAGAGAGAGAGATGGAGGAAATGAGTGAAGAAGAAGTGCAGAAGGAAGGTGAGAGGCGCAGGCATTTGAGGAGAAATGAAGGGTTATGATACATGGTCCAGCAGGACTCCAGGAGGTGTGTGTGTGTGTGTGTGTGTGTGCGTGTGTGTGTGTGTGTGTGTGTGTGTTTGCCTTTGACTCAGCCAAGCACCACAAATCCTGGAGGACTTTTCATATTCAAGGAGCGCATAAGGTCAGATAGGGACAAAAATAAATCATAGGACTGGATCATAAATTAATTATCGTGGTGCCTATGTGGGAGTGTGTATGTGTGTGCACAAGCGTGTGTGTGTATATGAGCAACTTGTGCCGGTAACCCTGAACTGAACAGGATTCGTTTTATGTCAAACTGGCACATTTCTCTCTAATATTTCTCTCTACTGTCATGGCGGTGGACTGCAGGTGATGTCAGAAAACTGCACACAGCACTTTTATCATCAGCAGCCACGGGACGCTTTATACAAAATAACACAGAAGAGAGTAATGGTCCACCGTTTTCATACTGACTGCTGCTGAGGAAACAGATTTTAATGTACATTTCTGAAATATCCAGAATTCTGTTGTTGCAACTCTACCGTGATATATGGGGAGAAAAGGAAGATTTGATTTATGTTTATTGGCGCTGTGTTTTGTCATTTAAGCAAATATCTAATAAAATTCTGCATGTAGTTTTAATATTTTGAACCGTTGAAGGACAGCATGGATACCTTCGATAAACAAAATGCCCTCATCAGAAAAACTGTTAAGTGTGAAAGCAGCTTATTACAACCCATATTTGTGCTTCTTGTTAGGCGGAGACCTTTAGTGGCCGCAGTAATTATCATGGTAGAAAATAGAGGAAGTCAGGTGGAGCAGTATAAAGAGGGAGAGAGTCTGCTGCAGGATGAGGTCGGGGTGGACGGTTGGGTTAAATGAGCACAGGACTTCCACCCTGGAGGCCGCTGCTCGTGTGACATGTGAAACCAGAAATCAACTGCAAGTTATTTTAAATTAGCCTACTGACGTAGTTAGGTTGCTTCGCGTACAAAATGTAGCTGAGGTCACATACGAAGCATAATTATTTAAACCCATACTGCAATGTTTTCCTTACCCTCACCGATGAATCTAAGGACTTTTTCACATTAACTCTTCTCCCTTGTAGAGTCCCCTTGTAGGGGAAAGCAGCAACTTTCAGTCAAACAAAATGAATGTGCATACATAACAACCAATCACTTTGCATTGAAGAAATGTGGCACTTGATAGTGAGCAGAAGGTCTATTTTTTTCTTCTTTTTATTAAAAACAATAGATTGTTTTCCATTTAAATGTCTGGAACCACTGATAAAATAATATTTCCACTTAAGAGTTCAGTAAAATAATTGTCCAATCATATTTTAGTTGCTTTTTGTGAGTTGATATAAATGTAACTGATTGTGTTAAATAGGCATATGATATCGGCACATATCGTATCGTTGTATATAATATCGTATAGTGATGAAACTTGGGATTTACATCCCTAATATCTGCATCCAATATTAACATTTTAAAAATTGCTTTAAACACTTGAAGCTTGCTAACTTTAGCTTATTCATGACTTCATAGCACTGTATCAGTCTAGGCAGTACTATGTACAACTTACAAACAGCAGCCAAAGCTGGCCAACATCCATACTGTCATCAGGATTGTAGAAAAGAGCGTGGAGGGGACGAGGACAAATGTAAGGAATGTGTTCACCTAATGAGAGGGAGTGAATTCAGCTGGAGACAGGGGAAAAATTTTAATTATAAAATTTCTAAACCTTATATACACCATGTCACAATGTTTTAAACTATTATTTATTTCAGTGGTACCATGTGCATTTTGTCCAAGACACTCAATGGGCAATTTGAGCCTGTTGTCGGGCAGTAACATCCTGTATAACTGCTTCAGGTACCCAAACAAATATTCAGTCACAACTGCACATGTGGGTCCATCTAACCGCCAACAAAGCCAGAAAGTACAATCAATATAAACACATTCAGCAGGTTTGTCTTCAGGCCCAAAACACAGAGGAGCAGAGCTGAAAACTGTTGCTTTAGTTCCTGAGCAGTTTTACAACATGTTATGGAAGGAGTAATTTCCCCCAGAAGCATCTGTAGAAGCAGCTAAAAAAAGACCATCATTAGAAAGACTGATGGATTCAGAGTTAGCAGCTATTCAAGGCTGTAACGCTGTGAATGTCGTCAGCCTCTCCAGCAGTGAGGGGTTCAAAAATGTAGCTTTTTGTTTCACAGCCACTTTTTTAGATGTTTACCTTTCCCTTTCATTTCTACTCTGACCTTTAATGTTCCCACCGTTTTCTCCCTCTCCGTTCTCATTATCTCCAGCAGCTTCTTTGTGTTACTGCCATTCTCTTTCCTGTAGGTGTGAAGTTTGCCTCCATAATCATTATGTTATTCTGTGTGTATGGCCTGCCCTGACATATCCTGTATGTGCAGAGACTTTTCATAAAACTCTGAAAAACAAACTACAAAGTACCCAAGCCAACATTTTCTGCAGCAGCAGGAACAAAAAAAACAAAAGAAAAACAGCCTGCATCTCTGATTTTACCCCCCTGTGATTCTGTTTTCGAGCTGATCAGCATTTCTTCAAAGCAACCGCGGTGAATGTGCCACTTTTGTGTTCTACAAAACTCCCGTCGGAGTTTAAACTTACAACACGCATGGTGAAACATGTGCAGCATGTTAGCAGAGCTGCAGCAGCTTCAGTGCTGAGTCATGCACAGAGCATTACCCCCAGAGACCGGGGTTCATGTCCTGTGTGTGTCAAGATTGATTTGATACATAATTAATTCAAATAACGTGACTGAGCTTAGTTATTTTAACCGAAAGCAGGATCTTTCCCTAAACCTAACCAAGTCATTTTGGTGCCTAAACCTAATCAAACTGCCACCGTTCCATGTCAACAACAGTCCAACAGTCAAAATGTGTCATAATATGTGAATAGTTTGTTATTTAGCTTAACTGAAAATCCAATTACTGAAAAACTGATGCCAGAAGGGTAAGTAGAGCATCATAGCTTGAAGCTTAAGGCCACTGACCAGGCTGCTCTATTCAACAAGTCGGCATTGAGAACGTGTTGCTAATGTTATAATATTACAACGTGAGCGTTATTATGCCGAATTAATAATAACTGTAATGGAGTTTATCCTGGAGAGGAGGGACCCTCCCTAAGAACAATCTCAGAAAATGAATAATGTATCTTTACCTAACAACTAGATATGTGGCAAAGCACAGCTGTCAGATAGGAGAGGAACAATGAGTCCTGAGACAAGAAGATGTTAT